>NC_069500.1:696936491-697001491 GCF_027579735.1 Bombina bombina
ACTACTAAGACCTTGATGAACACATTGGGTGAGGCGATGACAAGAGACATGTATGTGTGTAGTCACCAATCAGAAGCCAGTTCCCAGTATTGCTACTTCTGACCCTACCTAGTTATGATGTTCAATAATGGATACCAAGAGAACAAACTAAATTATATAATAGAAGTAATTGGAAAGCTATTTAAAATTGTATTCTCTATATGAATGGTGAAAGAAACATTTTTGGTTTCATGTGCTATGTAAATACATCAAATCTTGCACATGAAAAGAAAACTTGCTACTAAACGGTTTAAACACTTGCAGCAACTTTGGAAACAGCTTGAAACACAATAAATGTAAAGTATGTAAGAGTAAAATATTCATGTTCTTTTTGTTATAGAAATGTAGCTTCACTGGTTAGAATGAGGGTGGTTTTAGAGAACTTGCTGACATAAACTTTACCCTTTACGGAGAATAAAAAAAAAAAGAGAAGTGCTCAACTGGGGGCTTACCATGGGTGTTCCAGGGGTGTTGGACCTTTTCGCCTACACTAACATCAGCATGCCGAATTCATAAAGATTCTTTGCGCCTGTGAAATACCTTAGCACGGTTGTGTCGCATTATTTCAAGCTGATATTTTTCTTCATTCTTTTCTCTGTCTTTTACTTTTGTCAGTCTTTTGTACGTTTATTAGAGGGAACTGCTTTGTCAAGAGTTTTTTTTTTTTTTTTTTAGCTTTTAAATAGTTTGTTCTGTCATTTTGTGAAGCCGGTGCTCTTCAAATGTGCTGAGAAGTCAGCTGCTATGAGATAGATGTGCTCCATTGCTTATGATGGAGAGTCACTCACAATTGTGGATGTGACAAGGGGTGCTACAAATATCTCTTAAAGGGACAGTCTACAATAGCATTTTATTGTTTTAAATGATAGATAATCCATGTATTACCCATTCCCCAGTTTTGCATAACCACCACTGTTATATTAATACACGTTTTACCTCTGTGATTACCTTGTATCTAGGAACCTTCTTCCAGCCCCCTGATCACATGACATTGTATGTATTATCTATTGAGTTGCATTTAGTGCTGTGTTGTGCTGACTCTTAAATAACTCCTCGGGCGTAAACACAATGTTATCTATATGGCCCACATGAACTTGCATTCTCCTGTTGTGAAAAGCAAATAAAAAACATGTGATTAAGCAGCTGTCTATAGAGCCTTTGAAACAGGCAGAAATTTAGAGGTTTAAATGTTATAAAGTATTTTAATATAACAATGTTGATTGTGCAAAGCTGGGGGATGGGTAGTAAAGGCGTTATCTATCTTTTTAAACAATAACAATTTTAGTGTAGACTGTCCCTTTAACTTATTTATATGAGATATTAGTTTCACTAGTGGGTTTTATTTAAGCTTGGACAATGTCCTCCTTGTTTATTTTTTTATTTTTTTTAAAGGTGTTTTATATATATATTTTGTGAGAACTTGTCATATAGGGCCATTAAAGTAAAAAAAAAAAAAAAAGATGCTCTAGTATTTTTAAGACTAGAAATACTGCACCTTTATGTGTTTAACTCCTGCAAAGAGGATAAACACATAGGGTCCGATTTATGCCCCTTGTTTCTGGTGAGCCTAAACAGAAGTTATGAAGCAGCGGTCTAAAGACCGCTACTCCATAACTTGTCCATCTGCTCTGAGGCCGCAGACAGAAATCAACCCGATCGAATTCGATCGGGTTGATTGACACCCCCTGCTAGTGGCCAATTGGCTGTGAATCTGCAGGGGCAGCATTGCACAAGCAGTTCACAAGAACTGCTGGTGCATTGATGAATGCCGACAGTGTATGCTGTTGGCATTTATCGATGTGCAGCGGACATGATACGCTACATTGTATCATATTCGCTTGCACTATGATAAATATACCCATAAGTATAAGCCCCACTCAGAATCAACAAAGCACTTCTGGTCCTGACTGTAAACTGCAGCTGACTAAATCAACATCACTAGTTGTGGTTGTGCAAATTAGCGCATATAAATAGAGCACTGGTTTTCAAACCTGTCCTCAGACCTCCTTAACAGGACAGATTTTCAGGATTACATGGATGTGAGCAGGTAAAATAACCAGGTTTACTATCAGATGATTTTTCACCTGTGCTCTAGTTCAGATATCCTCAAAATCTGACCTGATAGGGAAGCCTGAGGACAGGTTAGAAAACCAGTGAAGTAGAGCATGTCTTTTTTCAACTATAATGGCCCTTAAATTTGTATCCCTTGAACTAATGGGGGCAATATAACTACTAAAGGCAAATGTGCTGCCTAGTGCATACAGATTCTGTTGTAACACAGGTCCTGTCCTATGGAGCCATATCAGTTTGACAGCAATAATTCACCCTCAAAACATTTTCTTTCACTCTCTTTTACTTAATCCCCACTCTCTTAAAGTGAAAGTCAATCCTAGCATTTGTGAAACGCTAGGATTGACTATTGAAACAAATAAAGGGACTTTCATTCATAAAGTATAAGATACTTCATGCAGAAAGCTCCTTTATTTGTTTCAAGCGATCGCCGTTCTGAGCTGCTAAGGAAGCCCACAGCCGATCGCTGTTTTGCTTGAGAGGTGACGTTTTCACCTCTTAGCCAATAGCTGTGCGGTAAATCCGGCTTTACGCCCATGGGAGCCGGATTTACCGCACGCTATTTGCTAAGAGGTGAAAACGTTGCCTCTTAGCAAAGTAAATTTCTGCCGTGGGCTGCCTGAGCAGCTAAGAACGGCGATCAATTGAAACAAAAAAAAGAAGCTTTCTACATGAAGTATTTTATACTTCAGGAATTAAAGTCCCTATTATCTGTTTCAATAGTCAATCCTAGCATTTCAAAAACGCTAGGATTGACTTTCGCTTTAAGCATATAGATGATTTTAACACATTGTTGATTAACCACAGGTGTTTATGGACTGTTTTGCCAGTTTCCAACTTTTACATTTCAAAATAAGATTTTTTTTTTTAAATCACATAATGGCCCATACTTATCAAGCTCCGTACGGAGCTTGAAGGGCCGTGTTTCTGGCGAGTCTTCAGACTCGCCAGAAACACAAGTTACGAAGCAGCGGTCTAAAGACCGCTGCTCCATAACCCTGTCCGCCTGCTCTGAGCAGGCGGACAGGAATCGCCGGAAATCAACCCGATCGGGTTGATTGACACCACCCTGTTGGCGGCCGATTGGCTGCGAGTCAGCAGGGGGCGGCGTTGCACCAGCAGCTCTTGTGAGCTGCTGGTGCAATGTTAAATGTGGAGAGTGTATTGCTCTCCGCATTTAGTGAGGTCTTGCGGACCTGATCCGCAGTGTCGGATCAGGTCCGCAAGACCTTTGATAAATTGGGGCCCCAGTCTCAAGCCTGTGATTTATGTAACTATATCATCTCAAGGCCTCTCTTTATTATATTAAAAACTCCAGTATTGCTGCTTAATAGTGTTTCTGTCTATTGTAGTGTTAATTTATGAGATTCATAGTTTGCATTATAAATCAGTTTTGCCATTTTCACTGAATATGTAGAGCTTTCTTGATACTTCATCCAATTAGTTATGTGTCTAAAAGGTAGTTGGGCTTGTTATAAATCTTGGAATTCCATAGAGGTCTGCATTCTTTATTCTTGTTAGTTCACTATTCCCTTAAGATATATCCGCACTTGGTTGGTATCTAGTGAGATCTAAAATAAATGTGCTTCTAATTAAAAAATATCAAAATTGTAGCTATTATTTTCTTGTACTGTAAGAAGTAATATCCCTTGAGTAGTTAACAGACAAATCAAGTTTCATTTGAATCATTGTGTAAAGATTACTCATAAAGAAGTAAAGATGTATTCAATATCAAGCAGGCAATTTAAAAATACAGGGTTAGATTACGAGTGGAGCGCAAATGCTTGCGCCAGAGCGATAAGGGGTATATAGCGAAGTTTTGCACTCATCAGGCTTACCGCTCGTATTACGAGTTGAAAGTAAATGCGATCGGGTGAGCGCAATTGCGATTTATGCTAGAATGATTACCACAACTTCAGAGCTCTGGTTAACTGTTCCATGAAACATAAAAGTTGCACAAATCATATCATATATACATTACAAAGTATAGATAACACCATCTAATAAAAAATTTTTTTACAAAAATTGCACACAAGTTACAAGGGCTCAAAGATTTGAGATCTCGGGTGTCAGAAAAAAGGCATGCAAAGGGATTTAAATAGACATACATACATATACATGTCTAAAGATGGCTATATATACATATATATACGTCTATATATGTATACGTATGTATTTATATGTGTATATATGTATTTACAGACATATATACACATATAAACACATAAATGCATATGTATAAATATAGACATATATAGAAGTGCATTACATTTTTTTTCTTTATTGACTTCTATGGGGGAATACGTGAACGTGCATGCGATATTCTAACTTCTGATTTTTGCGCTAGTTGGGTTTCCGCTAGAACGAAAACGGTTTACTTTCAACACATAATAAAAGCAACATGACAAGCACAAAAATCTTATTTCTAGTGCAAGTAACGCTCAAGCAGGTGCGTTAATTTGCGCTTTACTTGTAATCTGGCCCACAGTACATTAAACTCTAGACCTATACTAGTTGATATTTTTTAATATTGCCCTAATATCATAGTTTTTAATTATTTGCATTTGTAGTTCTAAATGTTTATCATAATAATAATAATAATAATAAAATATTAGTAAAACTAGCATATATTATAAAAGTTTTTAGACAGTAATGTATTAGTTTTTCTTACATAGTTTTAAATTAACTCAGAATATAGTTTAGCTGGTATATTAAGGTAATGCTTCATGCACCAAATATTTTGCAGCTTGCACAAAACAGAAAATTCATATTTACTTTTCTATCTCTAAAGGAAAATTAATTTAAATTGGATATTTTCCAGAAAAAAAGAAATCTGTTTGCTATTAGCTTATTTTCTTTCTAAAACAGTTTTTTTTTTTTGCAAAATTAACTATTTAGAGAGGGTTATGAATTAAAATGGCACTGTTTGGGGCGCGATCCGATATAGATCGTAGTTTTCGGCGCAAGCGAGGTAACCCGCGTCACCCGCAGTTTCAGCTCGCAACTCGAGCTATCCAATATTCAGCGCCGTCAGATGCTAAACTGGCGTAAGTCAGAAAAACCGACGAGCAGGCAAAATGTGCGCAAATACACCTTTTAGTCGTCGCAAGTACTTGCGCCTGTATTTTGTTCACGTAAAGTCTCAATAAAGTGTAGTTTTATGCAAATTAGCCTACGACTCGTAAAAAATAACGCCAGTTCTAAGAGATGCGCCACGTAATGACGAGATTCAAAAATCATACTTAAACACCTGCGCAGCCGCCATTTCTTTAGTGTGTTTGGTTGGTTCTTGGAGCTACAGCACACTACAGCGAGTAGAGAGATTAGTGGTAAGAGTAGTGAGAAAGGAGCATTTCATCAAGTTAGTTAGGTCGGATTGTTGGATTGTTAAGCCAGTACATTTACTTACACTTTTTTTCATATTGCACACATTTTGCATACACACATATACAAAATACACAACACTTTTTTTTGATAACACCCAACACTTTTTATTTATCTTTTACAGTTTGAAAGGCTGAGTGTCTGGTTGTGATTGTGTGTGATTGAAGTGGGAGTGAGTGTGAGTGTGTGAGTGTGTGTAGTGTGAGGATGTCAGGGAGAGCTAGGGCTGCGGGGAGGAGGGAAGGGGAGTCGCAGGGAGAGGATTATGGACAGGAGGAGCAGCAGGGTCCCCGTCAGGGAGTGAGCGGAGTGGGGAGAGGGAGAGCCAGAAGGGAGGATGGGAGTGGGGTTGCCCCAAGGCCAGGCACACTTAGAAGAGGGATAGAGGGTGCACATGGGGATAGAAGGGGGGAGGAGGGAGAGGATAGGGAGGAACCCACACCAGGGACATCCCAGGGAGGGATCCATGCAGCCCAGGACGAGGAGCGTATGAGGTGTCCGAATTTCAGTTTTGCCGAAAACCTCGCTCTAGTCCAGGCTGTCCTGGAGAACCATAATGCCCTCTTTGGACAAGAGAAGGGCAAAGGAGTTGCCCGTAGGCGTAAAGATGCTTGGCAGAAGGTGGTGGAGGCCGTCAATGGTGTGTCCCAACAGAGGAGGAATGTGGATGGCCTAAAGAAGAGGTGGAATGATTGCAAGAGGAGAGTCAAGGAGAGGATGGGCCAGGAAGCAATGTCCCAGAGGGCAACAGGAGGTGGGCCTCACTATGAGGCGGAATACAATGAGTGGCAGGAGCTCATTCGTAGGTCCCTGAGCCTCACAGCAGTCCGTGGACTTCCAGGGGCTCGTGACTCAGGGACTGCAACATCAGCACAGCATGCTGGTGAGTAACATCCCACACACTAGTATTATATGTATTTGAGTTATAACATCCTATATTGTCACACATTCATGTACACAATGAGGATCATGGTATTTTGCTTACTAACAACTAAATATACAATGAGATTTAACATTAAAGGGACATGAAACACAAAGAATTTATTTCATTATTCAGATAGAGAATACAGTTTTAAACAACATCCCAATTTACTTCTATTATCTATTTTTAATTATTATTTTCAGAATCTTAGTTTATTAAATATCAATGCACATGGGTGAGGCAATCACACGAGGCATTGATGTACAGCCACCAATCAGCAGCTTCTGAGCCTATCTAGAAATGCATTTCAGCTAAGAATATCAAGATAATGAAGTATATTAGCTACTGGAAGTAAATTACAAGTTTTTTAAAATTCCATGCTTGGCTAGCTGAATCATGAAATAATAAATATGGGTTGCATGTCCATTTAATGCTACTTAACACATTGAAAATCATGATATGAGGTAGAATAGTGAAATACTAACATGTCTCAGAGTAACACAGGCCACAAGCCACATGTAGACTTTTCAGTAAATGGACACCATAGTCATCACAACCATAGTGTCACTTAAAGAACACATTTTCTCCATCACTGACATGTACACAGAACTATTGTATGAAACACATACATGTATACTTTGCATATTAAAAACCCTCATATCACAAATCTCAATGTGCACATGCATGTTACAGAGTTTGACATGAGAATGTGGATAGGCCCTAGCATGTACATTGTATGCCCACATGGATAGATATCTGACTGTACTAATCCCTCTCATCATTTGACTCCTCCACAGAACCTCCAGTCACCAGGGTGCCTACGCCCATGAATCCCCCAACACCGGATCAAACTATATGTCCACCTCAACCACCGGTCCAGATAATACAGCAGGAGTATGCCAGGCATGACATGGCTTGGACTGCCTCAATAGAGAATCCAAATATCATGCCGCCTGCATTACAGGAGGATACCTGGCAGGAGCCCTGGCCGGAGGAATATTCCTTTGGCTTGGAGGGGGAGCCACGCCAGCCCCGAAGGGTAGATGTATTTACCCCCCCACAAGAATATCATGCCACTACAGGATTATACCAGCAGGCTGAGTGGATGCACACCAGCGGCCATTGGGACTATCGGTCCATCCCGACATCTGTACCATCATCATCAGTTGGAAGAGCTCCACCAACTGAAATCCATCGCCCCGGAACCTCCAGCTCATATTCCTGGGCCTGCACCTCCAGCTGAGCTTTTTGTTCCTGCACCTCCAGCTGAGATTCCTGTGGCTGCACCTCCAGCTGAGCTTTCTGTTCCTGCACCTCCAGCTGAGATTCCTGTGCCTGCACCTCCAGCTGAGGATCACGAAATGGAACCAGTGCCTATTGTCCCTGCTGCTGAAGAGCCCATGGATCAATTGAGTTCCGCCATGGGTGACGAATACATCTCACTACAGAGGAGGCAAACATTGACATGTGAGACTCTAACGGCAACGTGTGAAAGAATGCAGAGGGAACAACGCAGGTTCCATAGGAGCCAACAGCGTTTGCAACAGAGATCCAATGAGCTGCAAAGGGACATGGCAGCATCTGTAACAGCTATGGTCCAAAACCAAACCCAACTGCTGCGAGTCATATCGGACATGCAAATACAGAGTGACCACAGATGGAGGGAACAGACCCAACTGTTGGGGGTTTTGGTGGAGCATTTCACCCACCAGCAGGACATCGCATCAAGCATCTCGTCTGTGACCAGCACTCCTACTGGATCCACACAACCCAGGAGAGGCAGAAGACCCACTCCAGGCCCCTCATCTAAGAGGCCTAAAAGAAAATAAATATTATTCTATTTCATTGAAAATCTTGTCCTCTGTTATTTACTATCTAATTGTCATCCACATCCATGTGAGGTGTGTTTTAGTACAGTAATATTGGTAAAACATATAATAATACCTGTGTTGAAATGGACCAAAAAGGTATTATTATAATGTTTATGACATATTCCTGCTCAATAAACAACATCACATGGTTGTGTGTCAACGGTACATATAGTAATATTCACTTCTAAGATGTACATCAAGGTTTCTCACATCCAATATAAATTGACACGTTGGTATATATAACTAATAATGTATTTAAAGAAGGTGTGAACATAAGGTATAAATATCCATTATCCTCATTCTTAATGATAGTGAACTAAACATGAATGAAACAAATGATAAATATACAGTAATTAGGGTTGTTAAAGGGACATGAAAGCAAATTTTTTTCCTTCATGATTTTGAAATAGAAGATAATTCCAAAAAGAAATTATAATTTCATTCTATTATTTATGTTGCTTCATTCTATTGATATTCTTTGCTGAAAACCATATCGACATATGCTTGGTAGCTGATGATTAGTAGCTGTATATAGATGCCTCCTGCGATTCTTTCACTGTGTGCATTGCTATGTCTTCATTAAAGTATATCTAAATAAAAAATGAAAATAGGTAATTGATTTAAATTATAAGGTTTTTACAAATTATCTTCTCTATCCTTAATCATGAAACAATATGTTTGGGTATAGTGTCCCTTTAAGGGAAGGGGGTTGGGATGTAGTAGTTTCACTTACATGCAGTGGAAATCCAAAGTTTTAAATTCTGCAAGACATGATATATACACATGCAATGGTTGGTGAGGTACTGTCAAACATCATAATGCATGTGAATGTTACGGTTTACTGTACTTATGAATAAGTAACTTACAGGTGAAGTATTCCCGGATGACATAATCCCTCACTTCATTCCCCCTCAGTGTCCCCCTGTCCACATCCTCAAGTACAGGAACCAGCTGCTGCTGCTGCTGCTCTGGGTCAATGTCCCCCAACAAACGTGTGTCCACAGCAATGTTGTGTAGAATACAGCAAGCATTGACAATGGAACACACTTTGTTGGGGTTATACTGTAGTGCTCCGCCTGTAACATCCAGACACCTGAACCTGGTTTTTAATAGGCCAAAGCTCCTTTCAATGACATTCCTTGTTCTTATGTGTGCCTCCTGGTACCTGAGTTGTGGCTCTGTAATGGGGTGCACCAAGGGGGTTAATAGCCATGGTCTGCAGCCGTACCCTGCGTCACCTGTCATGTAACATATGTGTTTGGATTACTACAGGTACATCATGTGCTTTAAAGGGACACAACATGAATCACATATAAAAGATAGATTTAATAAAAACATTAATGGAAGTAATCAGGATAGTTTATTAAAATTAAAAGGCCTATCTGAATAATGGAAGTGCAATTTATACTAGACTGTCCATTTAATAAGAACCTGCAATTGTTAGCAGCTTGATAATTAACTTAGATTAGATCATTTTCTCCATTCTATAGATAACTTTTGATGACAAGCATATTAGATATGCTCAATAGCTGCTGATTGGTGGCTGCACATAGAAGCCTCATATGATTGGCTCATATATGTGAATTAGAAATTTAAAAAAATAAGATATATAAAGAATGAATAAAATGATATAAGAGAAGTGAATTGTAATGCTGTTTAACATTGTATTCTCTATCTGAAACATGAGATGAAAATATGTGTTTAGTGTCCCTTTATTAGAAATATACAGACAGAATGAAGGTACTCACCAAGCAGCCATCCTCCCGAAAGTGTTCCATTTTCAAACATATTGAATAAGGAGGTCTGGCGCAGGATGTAGGAATCATGTGCACTCCCTGGGAAGCCTGCATACACATGTAAGAATTTCAGATTGGTATCGCAGACCATCTGGCAATTCAATGAGTGAAACCCTTTCCTGTTAATATAGAGGATTGTCTCCTCATGTGGGGCCACAATACGCACATGTGTGCAATCAATTGCCCCCATGACATTAGGAATACCCCCCAGTCGATAGAAGCCTTGTTTAAGACGGTTCCATTCCTGGGGGGTATGGGGGAAATGAATGTATCGTTGTGTCTGGTTATCTAGAGCAGTCAGAACCTCCCCTAGAATCCTGGAGAAGGTAGACTGCGCTAGGCCAGACACAAGCCCCTCTGTTGACTGGTATGAGCCAGTTGCCAGGAAGTGTACAACACACAACATCTTCTGCATACCAGTCAGAGCTCTGTTCCTATACGCTTGAGGGTCAATTTCATCCTTCAACACCTCATATAGGTTAATGAGGCTTGCAGATGTCAAGCGATATTTTTCCCTGACCTCCACTTCTGTCATCCCAAACAGGGTGACCCTAACCCTGTGTACCCTTGGTGCTCTTCCCCTCTGCTGATGCCTTCGTCTTATAGGCCCTGCTGGCCTATGGGCAGCTGCAGCAACAGCAGCATGGGGAGCACCAGGAACAGGGACAACAGCAGGAGGAGCAGGGAGGGCAGCAGCAGCAGCTGGAGCAGGGACAGCTACAGCACCATGACCAGGGACCTCAGCAGCAGGGATACCATCCAAAACAGGGGCTTGTAGGGGTTCCAGCACCCCTTGTGCCCCACGACGCTGTCTGACTCTAAATGCAATATACTGCAAGGGAAACATGGTGGCTAATGAGGGTGTGCATTTGCAGGTGTTTTAAGGCTGCAGGTGAGAGGTTGTGCTGTTTGTGATTGGTTTGACACACTTGCAGGGGCAGGAATAATAAATGCTTTTAAGAGGTTAACTATTTGTGAACAAGCTGCTGCTATGTATATTGTTAGGCATGCATTTGTTAGGCCTTCTGAGAGTTACGTTGGTTTCTAAGTCAGTGCAAGGGTTCCTGCGCCTTCAATTTGTGGCGAGCTGAGAATGGAGTAGATTTTGTAAAATCTGCGCGCGTAAGTCCTTACGCCGTATATTGGATAGCAAATTGCGCGTGTTTTGTATGTCAGTCTATGGGCCAAAAAACTACGGGCGACGCCAGAAATCTACGCGCGTAACTTCTAGCTTACGCCGTATATAGGATACCAAATCCGCGCAATTATTGGCGTCGCCGGCTTTTGCGGGCGACGATTTTTATCGGATCGACCCCACAATCTTTAACAGAGAAATATTTATCTTCCTGAAGATAGTGACATTTCTCAAAAATGTTTTGTGCATTTTGTACGGCTATTTGAAAAGCAAATGCAAAAGAGCATATGTGTATATAAAGAAGGACGTGGTAATCATTCTAGAGTAAATCGCAATTGCGCTCAAGCGATCAAGTTTACTTTCATTTGGCGGTGAAATGGTGGCATGAAATATACCAAAATGGGCCCAGATCAATACTTTGGGTTGTCTACTAAAAAAAAATATATATAGTTTTGATAGGTAAATATAAAAAAAGGCTCTATTTCTGTTTAAATGTAGTGATTAGTGATGTCGTGATTTGGCGGTGAAATGGTGGCATGAAATATACCAAAATGGGCCTAGATCAATACTTTGGGTTGTCTACTAAAAAAAATATATATAGTTTTGATAGGTAAATATAAAAAAGGCTCTATTTCTGTTTAAATGTAGTGATTAGTGATGTCACAAACCTAAAATTTTCAGTTCGCGAACGGCGAACATGAACTTCTGCAAATGTTTGCGAACCGGCGAACCGGGCGAACCGCCATAGACTTCAATAGGCAGGCGAATTTTAAAACCCACAGGGACTCTTTCTGGCCACAATAGTGATGGAAAAGTTGTTTCAAGGGGACTAACACCTGGACTGTGGCATGCCGGAGGGGGATCCATGGCAAAACTCCCATGGAAAATTACATAGTTGATGCAGAGTCTGGTTTTAATCCATAAAGGGCATAAATCACCTAACATTCCTAAATTGTTTGGAATAACGTGCTTTAAAACATCAGGTATGATGTTGTATCGATCAGGTAGTGTAAGGGTTACGCCCGCTTCACAGTGACAGACCAAACTCCCCATTTAACGCACCGCAAACAACCGCAAATCCATTTGCACAACCGCAAACTCCCCATTTGCACAAGGTTGGACCTGAGCTCTGCAATGACGGCATTCTGGTGGTGGCAACAGCATGCGTTGATTGGCGTGCTGTCTGGCTGACCCCGGGGGCCGATGCATGCTGTCTGACTGTGCCACTAGCTCCTTGCAACAACCTCCCCCTGCTTCCACTCGTCTCCTCCTCCTGTCTGTCTCCCCATCTAAACTTTTCCCCTGTTCTTCTTCTCTTCTAGCGGGCACCCACATGACATCCACAGATGCATCGTCATCATCAACCGCTTCACTTGTATCTGACAACTCAGCAGCAGCAGCGGGTACAACATCATCATCATCACACCGTACGCCCATGTGTGTAATGCTGCCTGAGTGAGACTTATCCCTGTTATCTACATCCTCTGGCAATAATGGTTGCGCATCACTCATTTCTTCCAACTGATGTGTAAATAACTCCTCTGACAGATCAAGTGAAGCGGCTGTGGTGCTAGTGTTGGTGGTGGCGGCAGGCGGGCGAGTGGTAACTTGAGAGGTGCCCGAAGCTAAGCTGGAGGAGGATGGTGCGTCAAGGTTCCGAGTGGAAGCTGTAGAAGATTGGGTGTCCTGTGTTAGCCAGTCAACTATGTCCTCAGAACTTTTCGAGTTCAGGATACGTGTCCTCTGAACACTGGGCATTATTCTAGGGCCAAAGGGAATCACAGCACCACGACCACGACGGCCTCTGCGGGGTGGCCTGCCTCTACCTGTCATTTTTTTTTCGATTAGTGGTACTATGCGTGCAAGCTACTGTGACAACAGATATGAGTGGCACTGTGCACTGGCAGAAGTTGGCAGAGTAGACGCTGTAGGCCTGACACACACGCTTGCAGACAACTAACTGCTATTCAATCTATTACAGTCAAAATTGTATATATTTTTTTTAAATGTACACTACTGTTACACCAGATATGAGTTGCACTGGTGTGACACTGTGCCCTGGCAGGCCCTGAAAGGCACACGTGTGAAGGAAACTGACTGCTATTATTTCACAGTCAAAAAAGTGTTGGTTTTTTTAAATGTACACTACTGTTACACCAGATATGAGTTGCACTGGTGTGACACTGTGCCCTGGCAGGCCCTAAAACGCACACGCATGAAGGAAACTGACTGCTATTATTTCACAGTCAAATTTCTATTTATTTTTTAATGTACACTACTGTTACACCAGATATGAGTTGCACTGGTGTGACACTGTGCCCTGGCAGGCCCTGAAACGCACACGTGTGAAGGAAACTGACTGCTATTATTTCACAGTCAAATTTCTAGTTTTTTTTTTTAATGTACACTACTGTTACACCAGATATGAGTTGCACTAGTGTGACACTGTGCCCTGGCAGGCCCTGAAACGCACACGTGTGAAGGAAACTGACTGCTATTATTTCACAGTCAAATTTCTATTTTTTTTTAACCCCTTAATGACCGAGGACGTACGCCATACGTCCTCAGAAAAAATACAGTTAACGCCTGAGGACGTATGGCGTACGTCCTCGGTTTGGAAAGCAGCTGGAAGCGATCCTGATTGCTTCCAGCTGCTTTCCGGTTATTGCAGGATGCCTCGATATCGAGGCATCCTGCAATAACAAATTTTACCCCTCCGGTGCAGAGAGAGACACTTTGTGGCCCTCTCTGCACCAGACATCGATGGCCGCATTCGTTGGTGGGTGGGAGCTGAAGTGGGAGGCGGGCGGGCGGGTGGGCGATCATCGTTGCGGTCCTTGTCAGAGAGGGGGGCGGGATCGGTGGCAGGATCGCCGGGGGCGCGCGCGTGCATGGGAGGAGGCGGGCGGGCGCGTGCACGGGGAGGGAGCGGGTGGGAACCGCTACACTACAGAAAAAAAATGTTTTTATAAGTGGGAGAAAGGGGTGCAAAATATTTAGTACTTGGAAATCTAAGTGATCTGGGAGCCGGGGGGGAAGCTACACTACAGAAAAATGAAATAAAAATAAAAAAAACACATTTTATTTGCAAACTGGGTACTGGCAGACAGCTGCCTGTACCCAATATGGCCCCCAAAAAGACAGAGGGGGAGGGTTAGGAAGCTGTTTTGGGGGGATCAGGGAGGTTGGGGGCTAAGGGGGGGATCCTACACAACAGCATATGTAAATATGCTATATATATATATATATAAATAAAAAGATACCTTTTATTTTAGTACTGGCAGACTTTCTGCCAGTACTTAAGATGGCGGGGACAATTGTGGGGTGGGGGAGGGAAGAGAGCTCTTTGGGAGGGATCAGGGGGTCTGATGTGTCAGGTGGGAAGCTGATCTCTACACTAAAGCTAAAATTAACCCTGCAGCTCCCTACAAGCTACCTAATTAACCCCTTCACTGCTGGGCATAATTCATGTGTTGTGCGCAGTTGCATTTAGTGGCCTTCTAACTACCAAAAAGCAACACCAAAGCCATATATGTCTGCTATTTCTGAACAAAGGGGATCCCAGAGAAGCATTTACAACCATTTGTGCCATAATTGCACAAGCTGTTTGTAAATAATTTCAGTGAGAAACCTAAAGTTTGTGAAAAAGTTGACTATTTTTTTTAATTTGATCGCATTTGGCGGTGAAATGGTGGCATGAAATATACCAAAATGTGCCTAGATCAATACTTAGGGTTGTCTACTACACTACACTAAAGCTAAAATTAACCCTACAAGCTCCCTACAAGCTCCCTAATTAACCCCTGCACTGCTGAGCATAATACACGTGTGGTGCGCAGCGGCATTTAGCTGCCTTCTAATTACCAAAAAGCAATGCCAAAGCCATATATGTCTGCTATTTATGAAAAAAGGGGATTCCAAAGAAGCATTTACAACCATTTGTGCCATAATTGCACAAAATGTTTGTAAATGATTTCAGTGAGAAACCTAAAATTTGGAAAAATGTAACTTTTTTTTTTATTTGATTGCATTTGGCGGGGAAATTGTGGCATGAAATATACCAAGATGGGCCTAGATCAATACTTTGGGTTGTCTACTACACTACACTAAAGCTAAAATTACCCCAAAAAGCTCTTGGACATAATACACGTGTGGTGCGCAGTGGCATTTAGTGGCCTTCTATTTATCAAAAAGCAACGTCAAAGCCATATATGTCTGCTATTTCTGAACAAAGGGGATCCCAGAGAAGCATTTACAACCATTTGTGCCATAATTACACAAGCTGTTTGTAAATAATTTCAGTGAGAAACCTAAAGTTTGTGAAAAAGTTGACAATTTTTTGTAATTTGATCGCATTTGGCGGTGAAATGGTGGCATGAAATATACCAAAATGGGCCTAGATCAATACTTGGGGTTGTCTACTACACTACACTAAAGCTAAAATTAACCCTACAAGCTCCCTACAAGCTCCCTAATTAACCCCTGCACTGCTGAGCATAATACACGTGTGGTGTGCAGCGGCATTTAGCTGCCTTCTAATTACCAAAAAGAAATGCCAAAGCCATAAATGTCTACTATTTCTGAAAAAGGGGATCCCAGAGAAGCATTTACAACCATTTGTGCCATAATTGCACAAAATGTTTGTAAATGATTTCAGTGAGAAACCTAAAATTTGGAAAAATGTAACGTTTTTTTTTTATTCGATCGCATTTGGCGGTGAAATGGTGGCATGAAATATACCAAGATGGGCCCCTCCTGGACAAGCTCCTGGACATAATACACGTGTGGTGCGCAGTGGCATTTAGTGGCCTTCTAATTATCAAAAAGCAACGTCAAAGCCATATATGTCTGCTATTTCTGAACAAAGGGGATCCCAGAGATGTCAATGGTTATTCAGGGATTCCTGACAGATATCAGTGTTGCAATGTAACTAGCGCTAATTTTGAAAAAAAATGGTTTGGAAATAGAAAAGTGCTATTTGTATTTATGGCCCTATAACATGCAAAAAAAGCAAAGAACATGTAAACATTGTGTATTTCTAAACTCAGGACAAAATTTAGAAACTATTTAGCATGGGTGTTTTTTGGTGGTTGTAGATGAGTAACAGATTTTGGGGGTCAAAGTTAGAAAAAGTGTGTTTTTTTCCATTTTTTCCTCATATTTTATAATTTTTTTTATAGTAAATTATAGGATATGATGAAAATAATGGTATCTTCAGAAAGTCCATTTAATGGCGAGAAAAACGGTATATAATATGTGTGGTTACAGTAAACGAGTAAGAGGAAAATTACAGCTAAACACAAACACTGCAGAAATGTAAAAATAGCCCTGGTCCCAAACGGACAGAAAATGGAAAAGTGCTGTGGTCATTAAGGGGTTAATGTACACTACTGTTACACCAGATATGAGTTGCACTGGTGTGACACTGTGCCCTGGCAGGCTCTGAAACGCACACGTGTGAAGGAAACTGACTGCTATTATTTCACAGTCAAAAAAGTGTTTGTTTTTTTAAATGTACACTACAGTTACACCAGATATGAGTGGTGGCACTGGGCAAGTGGGCACAGTATACGCTGTTAGTCTGACACATACGCTGGCAGGCAGGCAGGCAGGCAGGCAACTGCAATTAGATTACACAGGAAAAAAAAAAAGCAGACTGATGTTCTAGCCCTAAAAAGGGCTTTTTGGGGTGCTGTCCTTACAGCAGAGATCAGATGAGTCCTTCAGGACTGTAGTGGACACTGAATACACTAGCCTAGCTATCGATTTCCCTATTAAATCAGCAGCAGCTACACTGTCCCTCCTCTCACTAAGAATGCAGCTTCCGAATGAATCTAAAATGGATGCTGTCCAGGAGGTGGGAGGGTCTGGGAGGGAGGGTCTGCTGCAGATTGGCTGGAATGTGTCTGCTGACTGTGAGGTACAGGGTCAAAGTTTACTCAATGATGATGAATAGGGGGCGGACCGAACATCGCATATGTTCGCCCTTTGCGGCGAACGCGAACATGCTATGTTCGCCGCGAACTATTCGCGACATCACTAGTAGTGATGCTAAAAAAGCTCTGGTCTTTTGGGGAAGTTTTTGTCTGAAATGTCCGGTCCTTAAAGGGACATAAAACCCTTTTTTTTTTTTCTTCCATGATTCAGATAGAACATAGAATTTTAAACAAATTTCCAATTTACTTCTGTTATCAATATTTCTTTGTTTACTTGTTATCCTTTGTTGAAAAGCAGGGATGTAAGCTCATAAGTGTGCACGTCTACAGCTCTATAGGGCAGCAGCTTTGAAATAATGTTATACATTAGCAGAAGCACTATTTCCTGTCATGTAGTTCTTCAGGCATGTGCACGCTACCTACCTAAGTATCCCTTCAACAAAGAATAATATGAGAACAAAGCTAATTTGATAATAGAAGTAGAATTTTAAACTTTTTTTTAAAATTGTATTCTCTATCTGAATAATGAAACAAAATGTTGGGGTTTAATGTCCCTTTAGGGTTAAGGTAAAAACAAGTTTACAGTAAATTGTCCCTTTAAGATTGTCTGTCTTTTACTAATCACCAAAGAGACTAGTCTGTGGTAAGTCTGTGGATTAAATGTTAACTATTGGAAAATGTTTTGACAAAATGTTCCCCCTTCTGTAATGCAGCATATAAGGACAATTAAAAAAGACACATTCAGCTAGATTACGAGTTGTGCGTTATGAGTGAAAAGCATTGTTATGGCTCTTTTTCACTACCGCTGGTATTACAGGTGTTGTAGGTATAGCTGTACCGCAAACCTTTTTGGCCGTCATGCAATGTAAGTACCGCACTTTTAAAAAGTCCTTTTTCAATGGGACTTCCACAGCGCCGGTATTATGAGTTTTGCCTGGGAGGCCAAAAAGTGAGCGGTACAGCCTATAACTACAAGATCCGTACCGCCATCTAAAGTCAGTAGTTATGGGTTTTACATTACAAAGCTGTACCATAAAACTCATAACTAAAGTGCTACAAAGTACACTAACACCCATAAACTATCTAATAACTCCTAAATCGAGGCCCTCCCACATCGCAAATACTAAAATAAAATTATTAACCCCTAATCTGCCACTCCGGACATCGCCGCCACTATAATAAACATATTAACCCCTAAACCGCCGCACTCCTGCATCACAAACACTAGTTAAATATTATTAACCCCTAATCTGCTGCCCCCAATGATGTCGCCACCTACATACACTCAGCCAATAGGATTGAGCTTTAATCCTATTGGCTGATCCAATAGTTAATATAGTTATTATATTATAAATATTAACTATATTAACCCTAATTATATTAGGGTTAATATAGTTAATATCGTTATTATATTATATATATATATATATAAGTATAATAACCCTATCTAACTCTAACATCCTAACTAAACTCTTATATTATTAATATTATTAATTAAAATATTCCTATTTAAATCTAAATACTTACCTATAAAATAAACCCTAAGGGCGCGATCCGATATACGGCGTAGTTTGCGGCGCAAGCGAGGGAACCCGTGTCGCCCGCAGTTTCAGCTCGCATCTCGAGCTATCCTATACACAGCGCTGTCAGATGCTAACGTGCCGTAAGTCGGATAAACCAGCGATGTCCAGAAATCTGCGCAAGTACAAATTTCTGGCGTCGCCAGTGACTTGCGCCACATTAGAAACTGCCGGCGCCTATAAAACCTGACTAAAGTATGAAATCACCAGCACTGTCTAACATGCCTCCCTAACATAGCCCGACAAGTCTAACACGCCTCCCTAACATAGCCCGACAAGTCTAACCCTCTATCCGCTATCCCCCCTCACTAGCCTAACAATAAAATATGTATTAACCCCTAAACCGCCGCTCCCAAACCCCGCCGCAACATAATAAAGTTATTAACCCCTAAACCGCTGCCATCTATATTAAATCTATAACCCCCTAAAGTGAGCCCCTAACACCGCCGCCATCTACCTTACCTACCCCCTAAAGTGAGCCCCTACCCCGCCGCTATCTATTTTAAAATTATTAACCCCTAATCTAATCCCCCTACCCCGCCGCCATCTATATTAAACTATTTAACCCCTAAAATACTAAACTATCCCTACCACTAAACCTAAGTCTAACCCTACAAATAGCCCTGAAAAGGGCTTTTTGCGTGGCATTGCCCCAAAGTAACAGCTCTTTTGCCAGCCCTTAAAAGGGCTTTTTGCGGGGCATGCCCCAAAGAATTCAGCTCTTTTGCAAGCCCTTAAAAGGGCTTTTGGCGGGGCTTTGTCACAAAGTAAACTGCTCTTTTGCCTACAATCTACATCCCCCTACACCGCGGCCACCTATAATAAATGTATTAATTATTAATTATGAACCAATCAGCCAATCAGGTTGAGCTCGCATTCTATTGGGTGTTCCGATCAGCCAATAGAATGCAAGTTCAATCTGATTGGCTGATTGGTTCAGCCAATCGGAATGAACTTGAATCTGATTGGCTGATTCAATCAGCCAATCAGATTTTTCTACCTTAATTCCGATTGGCTGATAGAATCCTATCAGCCAATCGGAATTCGATGTACGCCATCTTGGATGACGTCATTTAAAGGTACCTCATTCGTCGTTCAGTCGTCGGCCGGGATGGATGCTCCGCGTCGGTGGAGAGAAAATTGAGGATGCCGCTTGATGGAAGATGCTGGCGGATGGAAGAAGACTTTGCTGCCGCTTGGATAAAAACATCACCGGGATGAAGATTTCTTCCTTACCGCTTGGATAGACATCACCCGGATCGGATGAGGAGTTCGGCCTGGCGTGGTGAAGATAAGGTAGGGAGATCTTCAGGGGGGTAGTGTTAGGTTTATTTAAGGGGGGTTTGGGTTAGATTAGGGGTATGTGGGTGGTGGGTTGTAATGTTGGGGGGTGGTATTGTGTTTTTTTTTCAGGCAAAAGAGCAGTTTTCTTTGGGGCATGCCCCCACAAAAGGCCCTTTTAAGGGCTGGTAAGGTAAAAGAGCTTTGAACTTTTTTTAATTTAGAATAGGGTAGGGAATTTTTGGGGGGGCTTTATTATTTTATTAGGGGGCTTAGAATAGGTGTAATTAGCTTAAAAATCTTCTAATCTTTTTTTTATTTTTTGTAATTTAGTGTTTGTTTGTTTTTGTAATTTAGTTTAGTTTATTTTATTGTATTTTTAGATAGATATTTGTAGTTTATTTAATTTATTGATAGTGTAGGTGTATTTGTAACTTAGGTTAGGATTTATTTTACAGGTAATTGGGTAATTATTTTAACTAGGTAGCTATTAAATAGTTAATAACTATTTAATAGCTATTATACCTAGCTAAAATAATTAACAATTTATCTATAAAATAAATATAAACCCTAACATAGCTATAATGTAATTATTAATTATATTGTAGCTATCTTAGGGTTTATTTTATAGGTAAGTATTTAGATTTAAATAGGAATATTTTAGTTTATAATATGAATTAGATTTATTTAATAAGAATTTAGTTAGGGGTGTTAGGGTTAGATAGAGTTAATATAGTTAATATAAATACTATAGTAACTATATTAACTATATTAACCCTAATATAATTAGGGTTAATATAGTTAATATATATAATGTAATAACTATATTAACTATAATATACTTAGAGTTAATATAGATAATATAGCTGGTGGCGGGGTAGGTAGATTAAATTAGGGGTTAATAATTTTAATATAGATGGCGGCGGTGTAAGGGGCTTACATTAGGGGTTAATACTATTAATATAGGTGGCGACGGTGTAGGGAGGGCAGGTTATAGGGCAAAAGAGCTGTTTACTTTGGGGCAAAGCCCTGCAAAAGGCCCTTTTAAGGGCTGGTAATAGAGATAATTATTTTAGGGGGATTAGATTAGGGGTTAATAATATTAATATAGCTGGCAGCGGTATAGGGGGATTAGATTATGGGGTTAATAATTTTTATATAGGTGGCGGCGGTGTAAGGGGTCGGATTAGGGGATAGATAAGGTAGATGGCGGCGGTGTAAGGGGTTCACATTAGGGGATAGATCAGTTAGATGGTGGCGGTTTTAGGGGTTCACATTAGGGGATAGATCAGTTAGATGGTGTCGGTTTTAGGGGCTCACAGTAGGGGGTTAGTTTATGTAGATGGCGGCGGTTTAGGGGTTAAATACTTTATTAGGGATTGCGGCGGGGGATCGCGGTTGACAGGGAGATAGACATTGCACATGCGTTAGGTGTTAGGTTTTATTTAGCAGATCGCGGTTGACAGGTAGATAGACATTGTGCATGCGTTAGGTGTTAGGTTTATTTAGCAGCCAGTTTATGGAGTTACGGGGCTCCAATAGTCAGTGTAAGGCTTCTTACGGCTGCTTTTTGTGGCGAGGTGAAAATGGAGTTTGATTTCTCCATTTTCGCCACGTAAGTCCTTACGCTGTATATTGGATACCAAACTGCGCTGGTTTGGTATACCTGCCTATGGCCCAAAAAACTACGGGCGACGGCAGAAATATACGCGCGTAACTTCTAGGTTACGCCGTATATAGGATACCAAACCCGCGCAAATATTGGCGTTGCCAGCTTTTGCAGGCGACGATTTTTATCGGATCGAGCCCCAAGCTAGCTACAATATAATTACTAATTACATTGTAGCTATGTTAGGGTTTATATTTATTTTACAGGTAAATTGTTAATTATTTTAACTAGGTATAATAGCTATTAAATAGTTATGAACTATTTAATAGCTACCTAGTTAAAATAATTACCCAATTACCTGTAAAATAAATCCTAACCTAAGTTACAAATACACCTACAATATCAATAAATGAAATAAACTACAAATCTCTATCTAAAAATACAATTAAATAAACTAAACTAAATTACAAAAAATAAAAAAAAGATTACAAGATTTTTAAGCTAATTACACCTATTCTAAGCCCCCTAATAAAATAATAAAGCCCCCCAAAATAAAAAAAATTCCCTACCCTATTCTAAATTAAAAAAAGTTCAAAGCTCTTTTACCTTACCAGCCCTTAAAAGGGCCTTTTGTGGGGGCATGCCCCAAAGAAAACTGCTCTTTTGCCTGAAAAAAAAAAACACAATACCACCCCCCAACATTACAACCCACCACCCACATACCCCTAATCTAACCCAAACCCCCCTTAAATAAACCTAACACTACCCCCCTGAAGATCTCCCTACCTTATCTTCACCACGCCGGGCTGAACTCCTCATCCGATCCGGGCGATGTCTATCCAAGCGGCAAAGAAGAGGTCTTCATCCCGGCGATGTCTTTATCCAAGCAGCAGCAAAGTCTTCTTCCATCGGGCAGCATCTTCCATCAAGCGGCATCTTCAATCTTCATTCTTCACTCCACAAACACGGAGCATCCATCCCGGCTGACGACTGAACGACGAATGAGGTACCTTTAAATGACGTCATCCAAGATGGCATCCGTCGAATTCCGATTGGCTGATATGATTCTATCAGCCAATCGGAATTAAGGTAGAAAAATCTGATTGGCTGATTGAATCAGCCAATTAGATTGAGCTCGCATTTTATTGGCTGATCGGAACAGCCAATAGAACGCGAGCTCAATCTGATTGGCTGATTGGTTCAGCCAAACGGATTGAACTTGAATCTGATTGGCTGATTCAATCAGCCAATCAGATTTTTCTACCTTAATTCCGATTGGCTGATAGAATCCTATCAGCCAATCGGAATTCGACGGACGCCATCTTGGATGACGTCATTTAAAGGTACCTCATTCGTCGTTCAGTCGTCAGCCGGGATGGATGCTCCGCGTCTGTGGAGCGAAGAATGAAGATTGAAGATGCCGCTTGTTGGAAGATGCTGCCCGATAGAAGAAGACTTTGCTGCCGCTTGGATAAAGACATCTCCGGGATGAAGACCTCTTCTTTGCCGCTTGGATAGACATCGACCGGATCGGATGAGGAGTTCGGCCCGGCGTGGTGAAGATAAGGTAGGGAGATCTTCAGGGGGTAGTGTTAGGTTTATTTAAGGGGGGTTTGGGTTAGATTAGGGGTATGTGGGTGGTGGGTTGTAATGTTGGG
Organism: Bombina bombina; assembly: GCF_027579735.1. Classification (NCBI taxonomy): domain Eukaryota; kingdom Metazoa; phylum Chordata; class Amphibia; order Anura; family Bombinatoridae; genus Bombina; species Bombina bombina. Next base: position 696,959,773 of record NC_069500.1, read on the forward strand.
GGGTGGTATTGTGTTTTTTTTTCAGGCAAAAGACCAGTTTTCTTTGGGGCATGCCCCGCTAATGGCCCTTTTAAGGGCTGGTAAGGTAAAAGAGCTTTGAACTTTTTTAAATTTAGAATAGGGTAGGGGATTTTTTTTATTTTGGGGGGCTTTATTATTTTATTAGGGGGCTTAGAATAGGTGTAATTAGCTTAAAAATCTTGTAATCTTTTTTTTATTTTTTGTAATTTAGTGTTTGTTTTTTTTGTAATTTAGTTTAGTTTATTTAATTGTATTTTTAGATAGATATTTGTAGTTTATTTAATTTATTGATAGTGTAGGTGTATTTGTAACTTAGGTTACGATTTATTTTACAGGTAATTGGGTAATTATTTTAACTAGGTAGCTATTAAATAGTTCATAACTATTTAATAGCTATTATACCTAGTTAAAATAATTAACAATTTACCTGTAAAATAAATATAAACCCTAACATAGCTACAATGTAATTATTAATTATATTGTAGCTATCTTAGGGTTTAATTTATAGGTAAGTATTTAGATTTAAATAGGAATATTTTAATTAATAATATTAATATTCGATTTATTTTAATAAGAGTTTAGTTAGGATGTTAGACTTAGATAGGGTTATTATACTTAATATATATATATAATATAATAACGATATTAACTATATTAACCCTAATATAATTAGGGTTAATATAGTTAATATATATAATGTAATAACTATATTAACTATAATATACTTAGGGTTAATATAGATAATATAGCTGGCGGCGGGGTAGGTAGATTAAATTAGGGGTTAATAATTTTAATATAGATGGCGGCGGTGTAAGGGGCTTACATTAGGGGTTAATAATTTTAATATAGGTGGCGGCGGTGTAGGGAGGGCAGGTTATAGGGCAAAAGAGCTGTTTACTTTGGGGCAAAGCCCCGCAAAAGGCCCTTTTAAGGGCTGGTAATAGAGATAATTATTTTAGGGGGATTAGATTAGGGGTTAATAATATTAATATAGCTGGCGGCAGTATAGGGGGATTAGATTAGGGGTTAATATTTTTTATATAGGTGGCGGCGGTGTAAGGGGTTCACATTAGGGGATAGATCAGTTAGATGGTGGCGGTTTTAGGGGCTCACAGTAGGGGGTTAGTTTATGTAGATGGCGGTGGGGTCCGTGAGCGGCGGTTTAGGGGTTAAATACTTTATTAGGGATTGCGGCAGGGGATCGCGGTTGACAGGGAGATAGACATTGCGCATGCATTAGGTGTTAGGTTTTATTTAGCAGCTAGTTTAGAGAGTTACGGGGCTCCAATACTCAGCGTAAGGCTTCTTTCAGCTGCTTTTTGTGGCGAGGTGAAAATGGAGTAAGATTTCTCCATTTTCGCCACATAAGTCCTTACGCTGTATATTGGATACCAAACTGCGCTGGTTTGTATACCTGCCTATGGCCCAAAAAACTACGGGCGACGGCAGAAATATACGCGCGTAACTTCTAGGTTACGCCGTATATGTGATACCAAACCCGCGCAAATATTGGCGTCGCCGACATTTGCGGGCGACGATTTTTATCGGATCGACCCCTAGACCTATACTAGTTGATATTTTTTAATATTGCCCTAATATCATAGTTTTAATTATTTGCATTTGTAGTTCTGAATGTTTATCATAATAATAATAATAATAATAATAATAATAATATTAAAATATTAGTAAAACTAGCATATATTATAAAAGTTTAGACAGTAATGTATTAGTTTTTCTTACATAGTTTTAAATTAAAGAATATAGTTTAGCTGGTATATTAAGGTAATGCTTCATGCACCAAATATTTTGCAGCTTGCACAAAACAGAAAATTCATATTTACTTTTCTATCTCTAAAGGAAAATTAATTTAAATGGGATATTTTCCAGAAAAAAAGAAATCTGTTTGCTATTAGCTTATTTTCTTTCTAAAACTGTTTTTTTTTTTTTTTGCAAAATTAACTATTTAGAGAGGGTTATGAATTAAAATGGCACTGTTTGATCTTTAACAGAGAAATATTTCTCTTCCTGAAGATAGTGACATTTCTCAAAAATGTTTTGTGCATTTTGTACGGCTTTTTGAAAAGCAAATGCAAAAGAGCATATGTGTATATAAAGAAGGACGTGGTAATCATTCTAGAGTAAATCGCAATTGCGCTCAAGCGATCAAGTTTACTTTTATTTGGCGGTGAAATGGTGGCATGAAATATACCAAAATTGGCCCAGATCAATACTTTGGGTTGTCTACTAAAAAAAAATATATATAGTTTTGATAGGTAAATATAAAAAAAGGCTCTATTTCTGTTTAAATGTAGTGATGATAAAAATGCTCTGGTCTTTTGGGGAAGTTTTTGTCTGAAATGTCCGGTCCTTAAAGGGACATAAAACCCTTTTTTTTTCTTCCATGATTCAGATAGAACATACGATTTAAACAAATTTCCAATTTACTTCTGTTATCAATATTTATTTGTTTTCTTGTTATCCTTTGTTGAAAAGCGGGGATGTAAGCTTATAAGTGTGCACGTCTACAGCTCTATATGGCAGCAGCTTTGAAATAATGTTATACATTAGCAGAAGCACTAGATGGCAGCACTATTTCCTGTCATGTAGTTCTTCAGGCATGTGCACGCTACCTACCTAAGTATGCCTTCAACAAAGAATAACATGAGAACAAAGCTAATTTGATAATAGAAATACATTTTTTCTGAATAATGAAACAAAATGTTGGGGTTTAATGTCCCTTTAGGGTTAAGGTAAAAACAAGTTTACAGTAAATTGTCCCTTTAAGATTGTCTGTCTTTTACTAATCACCAAAGAGACTAGTCTGTGGTAAGTCTGTGGATTAAATGTTAACTATTGGAAAATGTTTTGACAAAATGTTCCCCCTTCTGTAATGCAGCATATAAGGACAATTAAAAAAGACACATTCAGCTAGATTACGAGTTGTGCGTTATGAGTGAAAAAGCATTGTTATGGCTCTTTTTCACTACCGCTGGTATTACAGGTGTTGTAGGTATAGCTGTACCGCAAACCTTTTTGGCCGTCACCCAACGTAACTACCGCACTTTTTAAAAAGTCCTTTTTCAATGGGACTTCCACAGCGCCGGTATTATGAGTTTTGCCTGGGAGGCCAAAAAGTGAGCGGTACAGCCTATAACTACAAGATCCGTACCGCCATCTAAAGTCAGTAGTTATGGGTTTTACATTACAAAGCTGTACCATAAAACTCATAACTAAAGTGCTACAAAGTACACTAACACCCATAAACTATCTAATAACTCCTAAATCGAGGCCCTCCCACATCGCAAATACTAAAAAAAAATTATTAACCCCTAATCTGCCGCTCCGGACATCGCCGCCGCTATGATAAACATATTAACCCCTAAACCGCCGCACTCCCGCATCGCAAATACTAGTTAAATATTATTAACCCCTAATCTGCTGCCCCCAATGTTGTCGCCACCTACATACACTCAGCCAATAGGATTGAGCTTTAATCCTATTGGCTAATACAATTAGCCAATAGGATTGAGCTTGCATTCTATTGGCTGATTGGAACAGCCAATAGAATGCAAGCTCAATCTCATTGGCTGATTGGGTCAGCCAATAGGATTGAAGCTTAATCCAATTTTCTGATTGCATCAGCCAATAGGATTTTTTACCCTTTAATTCCTATTGGCTGATAGAATTCTACCAGCCAATCGGAATTCAAGGGACGCCATCTTGGATGACGTCCCTTAAAGGGAACCTTCAATGTACGGCTGGGACCGTATGAAGAGGATGCTCCACGCCGGATGTCTTGAAGATGGAGCTTCTCTGTGCCGTCTGGATGAAGACTTCTGCCCGCCTGGATGAAGACTTCTGCCCGCCTGGATGATGACTTCTTGCCGCTTGGATGAAGACTTCTCCCAGCTTCATTGAGGACTTCTTGCTGTTTGGATGAAGACTTCGCCGGCTGGATGAGGATTGATGTCCGGTCTTCCAAAACTGTAAGTGGATCTTTGGGGGTTAGTGTTAGGTTTTATTAAGGGTTTATTGGGTGGGTTTTATTTTTAGTTTAGGGTTTGAGCAATGTAAAAGAGCTGAATGCCCTTTTAAGGGCAATGCCCATCCAAATGCCCTTTTCAGAGCAATGGGTCGCTTAGGTTTTTTAGATAGAATTTTATTTGGGGGGATTGGTTGTGTGGGTGGTGGGTTTTACTGTTGGGCGGGATGTTTGTATTTTTATTTGCCAGGTAAAAGAGCTGATATATTTTCGGCAATGCCCCGCAGAAGGCCCTTTTAAGGGCTATTGGCAGTTTAGTTTAGGCTAGGGGTTTCATTATTTTGGGGGGGCTTTTTATTTTGATAGGGCTATTAGATTAGGAGTAATTAGTTTAAATATTTGATAATTTCTTTTTTATTTTGTGTAATTTAGTGTTTATTTTTTTTGTAATTTAGTTAATTGTATTTGATTATTGTAATTTATTTAATTTTAGTGTAATGTTAGGTTTTACTGTAAAACAGATTAGGATTTATTTCACAGGTAAGTTTGTATTTATTTTAACTAAGTAGTTAGTAAATAGTTAATAACTATTTAATAACTAATCTACATAGTTAAAATAAATACAAACTTACCTGTGAAATAAAAATAAAACCTAAGATAGCTACAATGTAACTATTAGTTATATTGTAGCTATCTTAGGTTTTATTTTACATGTAAGTATTTAGTTTTAAATAGGAATAATTTAGGTATTAATTGTAATTTTTATTTGGATTTTTTTTAATTATGTTAAAGTTAGTGGGTGTTAGAATTAGGGTTACGTTAGGGTTAAGGTTAGACTTAGGGTTAGGTTTAAGGGTTAATAACTTAAGTATAGTGGCAGCGACAATGGGGGCAGCAGATTAGGGGTTAATAAGTGTAGTTAGGTTGCGGCGATTTTGTGTGCAGCAGATTAGGGGTTAATAACAGTAATGTAGGTTGCGTCGATTTTGGGGGCAGCAGATTAGGGGTTAATAACAGTAATGTAAGTTGAGGCGATGTTGGGTGCAGCAGATTAGGGGTGTTTAGACTTGGGTTTATGTTAGGGTGTTAGGTTTAAACATAAAAATAAATTTCCCCATAGACATCAATGGGGCTGCGTTACCGAGCTTTACGCTCCATGATTCCAGGTGTTAGGCTTTTTTTTAGTCGGCTCTCCCCATTGTTGTCTATGGGGAAATCGTGCACGAGCACGTAACAGCAGCTCAAAGCAGCACTGGTATTTTTGTGCGGTATGGAGCTCAACGCAGCCATATCGCCCGCAAACGCCGGCATTTTTTAAACTCGAAATACCAGCGCTATAGGGAGTGACATACTGCCGAAAATGCTGCGGTCGTTAATTTCCCTATAGCGCTCAAAACTCGTAATCTGGCTGATTGTTAATTAAGACTTGATTATACAGTAACTAAGGATCAAAATGCACTTGCTAAATGTATGTGTAGGGTAGGAGGTAAAGGAATATTATAACTCGACATACATTGAATGACTTTGTGTAGTTTTCATGAGGTAACAGCTTCATGCTTGAGGGGTATTAATGGCAGAGGAATTCTGTGATTGTCTAACATTGTATTGCATTATTTCATGATAAAACGTTAAAAAATAAAAGCAAATCTATGTACATGAGTTAACATCCATCAAAATAGTTTTTTCTCTTATATTACCCTTGTCTTGTGATGAGATACACTAAACATTTTGGGCAAGATTACAAGTGGAGCAATATTTTTCACTCCTTCTAGAGCATTCACTGCGCTAGAAGCATGCTTTTTTTGCGCGTTGGGTTGCTCTCATATTAAAAGTTGAAAGTAAATTGTTTTCGCTCTTGCACGCTAACCTGAAGAGCGTAAAATGCTGAACTTACAATATCATGCGCGCAGTAATGTATTCCACCATAGAAGTCAGCGGAGAAAAAATCCTAACATACTTGCGTGCAAACCGGATCACAAATTGTGATGTGCGCAAACCAAACATGAAAACATGAATATTTTACATTACAATATTCTTCACATAGAAAAAAATGTGAACTATAACTTATATATGTAAATATATAACTTATAACTATACTTATATATGTAAATGATTATATATAGGTATAGATATATCCATATATATAAACATCTATTTATAAATACAACATGTTTCCCTATGTGAAGAACATTGGAATGTGAAATATTTAAAGTAAGTACACAGTTAAATACTTTAAAAGGAGAAGAAAACCCCCCAATAAATCATGATTTAGGTAGAAAATACAATTTTAAACAATTTTCCACCAGTTTATTTCTATTATCAAATTTGCTTCATTCTCTAGGTATCATTTGTTGAAGGAGCACCAATGCACTATTTTTTTTTTTTTTTTTTTTTTTTTTTTTTTTTTTTTTAAATAATTTTTATTGAGGTGAACAGACACAGATAACAGATAATATGCACTGTACAGTATGTCAATCTAATAAGGCAAAACAGAAGATCTTAAGTATTACCATACACATTGATGTATAAACTTATGAGTCTGATTGTTATATCTATGTAGGACTACAGATTAAATCTAATACAATCTCGTCCGGACCTTTGAAATGGCACATCTATTAACAAGAAATGTGGCCCATGGACTATGTTGCATTCATTATACCATATAGATATTTAAAGTCGTGGGCATGTCTGGACTAGCCCAGAAAAACTATAAGAGGTAATGCCCTACATCACTCAGCTGCAAAATACCTACATTGACAGTGCAGACAGCATAATGCACCTCTTTTTTCATTTACATAATGTAATAGGTACCTCCCAGGAAATTAATAAACTAGGTTTAAACAAGAAATACCCCAACTCAAAAGACAGTGGCCACTCTCAGGCCACTAGTGTCATATAGGGATGAGGGGTGAAGATTGGGGGGAATTATTAATATGGCCACGATCGGGCCCCGTAAAACAAAATAATGTATTAATGTCTAGTAAACAGCCAACATACAAAACAACTATAATTGTGCAGCCTATTTGTAATGAATACATTGCTACTCAGGAATGAATAGGCCTAAAGCTGTCTTCAATATATATAACTAAACATACAACTCCTCAATATAACAGATAGGAGGAGCCTCCCTAAAATGCATAAGAACATATATGTAGCCTGTTTCTACCTGCAGAAGATTACATTTGTAGGTGCCCTCTAGGTCCCAGCTTATTAGTAAGGTTTAGCATACGTATCAGTACTGGACAGAGAAGACCCTATTAAACTTATGAGTAAACGTACTAGAAATTAGTATACACAGTTACAGTGCAATTAGGACCTACCTCAGTTAAAGAGCAGCGGCCACTTGTCAGGTCCCATGTGTTTATAATAGTTATGGGGTACATATAGAGGATAACAGCTATAGGGGCTCCACATAATCCAACACATTAATGAAGTGTGAGATACTATTCCTGTTGCAGTGCCAAGATATAGGACAACAATACATAGAATGACTGCTTAAATAAAGAACATTGCCAGATGAGCAGCTGCAATCACACACACTGAGAGTGAACTCTGTGGTATCTCACTATAGAGGGGGTAGTAGCCATAAGGGCCCCACAGAACCTAGAGCGAGTTCAGTGGCGTCCCACCAACCAACCCTGAATTTTCCCAAACTGCTCACAAGTGGCCAGGCCTGCCTCAAAGTAAATATGTGTAGCTGAACAAACTATGAGGCAATTTCTAGGAAAATGATAAACATAACATTATTAGCAAATTATCTAGACCTTAGATTGAATTAAATTGAGCAACTGATATGCTTGTACCATCGGCACATCCAACAGTCCGGACTCAGAGCCCCCAAATGTCCTGAGTTTAAGCTTGGGTCAGTCAAATAAAGAGTTCTGGAGCCATAATACCCACACTTCAGCTGGAACAAGTTCGTACCCGCACACACCTACAGTTCAGTATTTGAGGAGCGAGTGGGAACGGATTGACAGAAACTAAGTATCATTACCCGACACCGGTCCGGGAGGCACTCCTCGCATATGCATTTGGGCTCCGTGTTATCCGCCAGAAGGCGGCTCCTGCAGATGACATCGGGACAACGGGCAGAGGTCCCATAATCCTACAGCCCTCCTCAGTCAGCAATAATAGCCCTGAACCTGGCAGGTAAAAGAGACCCAATGTTGGTAGTTGGGGCTTGGCAAACAGAGTAGCTCCTATCATCCGTCCAGCTCGTGCCCCATCCCGGTCTCGCCCCAGGGAGCCGGCCGCATCTCCCCGGTTAGGAGCCGAGGCAGGCAGGGGGATCTCATAAGCTCCCGACTGTGCACATACCTGCACATTTGTAGCAGTGTCCAAGCATTTGACATTTAACATGTCTCCTTCTAGCTTGTAAGGCTCCGTGTTCACTCCTTTCACATTTCTAGGTAGATCCCTCTTGGAGCGAGTGAGGGCCATGCGGGACTGAAGGCGGTCAAATCTCGCCTGCATTATACAGTCCAAATCAGACATCCAGCCCTGTACAGCTTCAATTAGCTCCTCCATGATCAATTTTGTAGATGGTATAAAGGAGAATGGAGATTGGGAAAATATCTCCTTGTACCCGGTTCCCCGGGGGGGGGGTGCTGAGAAATTCCCTCTGTAGAGGCCGCCAAGAACTAAACTGCAGCGATCCGGTCTAAGAGACCCTGGAATTACACAAAATAATTATCACCATTGCCAGCAAACTATTTTTTATCAGATAATTCACAGTTCTGTGCTGGATGGCATCAAATTGTAGGAATTACATGGCGGAATGTAATTTACTTAGCCAGAGCTCCCAGATTTGCGGCCATCTTCAGCCTGAGCCCGGACACGCCCCCCCGCACTATTGGTTTTTAACTGAACACATGGGTGAGACAATGACAATCGGTATATAAATGCAGCCCCCAAAAAAGCTAAAACCTAGGTTATTTGCAGCTTCTGAGCTTACCTAGATAATCCTTTCAGGAAAGGTTAACAAGAGAAGGAAGCAAATTAAATAATAGAAATAAATTGGAAAGCTGTTAAAATTATATGCTCTGGCTAAATCATGAAAGATATTTTTTGGGTTTCAAAAAATGACATATTTTTATCTACTTGACTTGACTGCAAAGGGCTCCAATGCACTTATATATGTATACATATGTATTTATGTGTTAATATGTGTTTATATGTCTGTAAATAAATAAATAAATATGTAAACACACATTAAAAACTTATATATATATATATATATATATATATATATATATGTGTGTGTGTGTGTGTGTGTGTGTGTGTGTGTGTGTGTGTGTGTGTGTGTGTGTGTGTCAAAGCCCTTTGCATGCCTTTTTTTCTAACATCTGAGACCTCGTATATTTGAGCCCTTAAACTTTTTTGTGCAATATTTTCTTTCCTAGAAAGTCCACAACTTGAGTAATTACTATTGGGAAGCAGGAGGAGTCAAAGAGCACCGCAGTTAAACTGCTAAATATCACTCCCTTACCCACAATCCCCAGTCATTCTCTTTTCCTTCGGTGCATGGAGGAGGTGAAGTTTAGGTGTCTGAAGAAAAATTTTGATTTCATCTACAAGCAAGTTTTGGGGTATAGCCGTATTCCACGTCATTCCTTGCAGTCCGGTAGTGGTGGCTTTAAAGCAGTTAGGAACTTGTAAAAAGGTAGTTACTGTGTTTTCCTAACAATTGCTGCCCTAATTTAGAAAGCCAGAGTTGGCTACTCTGTTCTTTCTTTTTCAAAGGTCTCTGTTAGGAACTGTGTCCTCTCATACCTTGTAACTGTCTACATGCCGGACAGTGGAGCATGTAAGTGCTTTTTCTTCCAGTTGGGGAGACCATGCACTTAGCAAATTAAAAGACTTGCACCTAGATTACGAGTTTTGCATTAGAGGCTGTGCGGTGCTAACGAGCAGTTTATGCTCACTGCTCACTTACAGACAGCGCTGGTATTATGGGTTTTTACAACCCAGACAAGAAATGAGCATTTAGCAAAATTTTGCTCCTTACCGCACTCAAATACAAGCACTGCTTACGTTAGTGGTGAGCTGGTGTAACATGCTTGTGCACGATTTCCCCACAGGAATCAACGGGAGAGCCGGCTGAAAAAAAAGTCTAACACCTGCCAAAAAGCAGTGTAAAACTCCTTAACGCAGCCCCATTGATTCCTGTAAAATAGATTAGGATTTATTTCACAAGTAAGTTTGTATTTATTTTAACTAAGTAGTTAGTAAATAGTTAATAACTATTTAATAACTAATCTACATAGTTAAAATAAATACAAACTTTCCTGTGAAATAAAAATAAAACCTAAGATAGCTACAATGTAACTATTAGTTATATTGTAGCTATCTTAGGTTTTATTTTACATGTAAGTATTTAGTTTTAAATAGGAATAATTTAGGTATTAATTGTAATTTTTATTTGGAATTTTTTTAATTATGTTAAAGTTAGTGGGTGTTAGGATTAGGGTTACGTTAGGGTTAAGGTTAGACTTAGGGTTAGGTTTAGGGGTTAATAACTTAAGTATAGTGGCAGCGACAATGGGGGCAGCAGATTAGGGGTTAATAAGTGTAGTTAGGTTGCGGCGATTTTGTGTGCAGCAGATTAGGGGTTAATAACAGCAATGTAGGGTGCGCCGATTTTGGGGGCCGCAGATTAAGGGTTAATAACAGTAATGTAGGTTGAGGCGATGTTGGGGGCAGCAGATTAGGGGTGTTTAGACGGTTTATGTTAGGGTGTTAGGTTTAAACATAAAAATAAATTTCCCCATAGACATCAATGGGGCTGCGTTACTGAGCTTTACGCTCCGTGATTCCAGGTGTTAGGCTTTTTTTTAGCCGGCTCTCCCCATTGTTGTCTATGGGGAAATCGTGCACGAGCACGTAACAGCAGCTCAAAGCAGCACTGATATTTTTGTGCGGTTTGGAGCTCAACGCAGCCATATCGCCCGCAAACGCCGGCTTTTTTTAAACTCAAAATACCAGCGCTATAGGGAGTGACATACTGCCGAAAATGCTGCGGTCGTTAATTTCCCTATAGCGCTCAAAACTCGTAATTTGGCTGATTGTTAATTAAGACTTGATTATACAGTAACTAAGGATCAAAATGCACTTGCTAAATGTATGTGTAGGGTAGGAGGTAAAGGAATATTTATAACTCGACATACATTCAATGACTTTGTGTAGTTTTCATGAGGTAACAGCTTCATGCTTGAGGGGTATTAATGGCAGAGGAATTCTGTGATTGTCTAACATTGTATTGCATTATTTCATGATAAAACGTTAAAAATGAAATACTCTGGAAAATAAAAGCAAATCTATGTACATGAGTCAACATCCATCAAAATAGTTTTTTATCTTATATTACCCTTGTCTTGTGATGAGATACACTAAACATTTTGGGCAAGATTACAAGTGGAGCAATATTTTTCACTTCTGCTAGAGCATTAACTGCACTAGAAGCACGCTTTTTTTGCGCGTTGGGTTGCTCTCATATTAAAAGTTGAAAGTAAATTGTTTTCGCTCTTGCACGCTAACCTGAAGAGCGTAAAATGCTGAACTTACAATATCACGTGTGCAGTAATGTATTCCACCATAGTCAGCGGAGAAAAAATCCTAACATACTTGCTTGCAAACCGGATCACAAATTGTGATGTGCGCAAACCAAACATGAAAACATGAATATTTTACATTACAATATTCTTCACATAGAATAAAATGTGAACTATAACTTATATATGTAAATATATAACTTATAACTATACTTATATATGTAAATGATTATATATAGGTATAGATATATCCATATATATAAACATCTGTTTATAAATACAACATGTTTCCCTATGTGAAGAACATTGGAATGTGAAATATTTAAAGTAAGTACACAGTTAAATACTTTAAAAGGAGAAGAAAACCCCCCAATAAATCATGATTTAGGTAGAAAATACAATTTTAAACAATTTTCCACCAGTTTATTTCTATTATCAAATTTGCTTCATTCTCTAGGTATCATTTGTTGAAGGAGCACCAATGCACTATTGGTTTTTAACTGAACACATGGGTGAGACAATGACAATCGGTATATAAATGCAGCCCCCAAAAAAGCTAAAACCTAGGTTATTTGCAGCTTCTGAGCTTACCTAGATAATCCTTTCAGGAAAGGTTAACAAGAGAAGGAAGCAAATTAAATAATAGAAATAAATTGGAAAGCTGTTAAAATTATATGCTCTGGCTAAATCATGAAAGATATTTTTTGGGTTACAAAAAATGACATATTTTCATCTACTTGACTTGACTGCAAAGGGCTCCAATGCACTTATATATGTATACATATGTATTTATGTGTTAATATGTGTTTATATGTCTGTAAATAAATAAATAAATATGTAAACACACATTATAAACTTATATATATATATATATATATATATATATATATATATATATATATATATATATATATATATATGTGTGTGTGTGTGTGTGTGTCAAAGCCCTTTGCATGCCTTTTTTTCTAACATCTGAGACCTCGTATCTTTGAGCCCTTAAACTTTTTTGTGCAATATTTTCTTTCCTAGAAAGTCCACAACTTGAGTAATTACTATTGGGAAGCAAGAGGAGTCAAAGAGCACCGCAGTTAAACTGCTAAATATCACTCCCTTACCCACAATCCCCAGTCATTCTCTTTTCCTTCGGTGCATGAAGGAGGTGAAGTTTAGGTGTCTGAAGAAAAATTTTGATTTCATCTACAAGCAAGTTTTGGGGTATAGCCGTATTCCACGTCATTCCTTGCAGTCCGGTAGTGGTGGCTTTAAAGCAGTTAGGAACTTGTAAAAAGGTAGTTACTGTGTTTTCCTAACAATTGCTGCCCTAATTTAGAAAGCCAGAGTTGGCTTCTCTGTTCTTTCTTTTTCAAAGGTCTCTGTTAGGAACTGTGTCCTCTCATACCTTGTAACTGTCTACATGCCGGACAGTGGAGCATGTAAGTGCTTTTTCTTCCAGTTGGGGAGACCATGCACTTAGCAAATTAAAAGACTTGCACCTAGATTACGAGTTTTGCATTAGAGGCTGTGCGGTGCTAACGAGCAGTTTATGCTCACCGCTCGCTTACAGACAGCGCTGGTATTATGGGTTTTTACAACCCAGACAAGAAATGAGCATTTAGCAAAATTTTGCTCCTTACCGCACTCAAATACCAGCGCTGCTTACGTTAGCGGTGAGCTGGTGTAACGTGCTTGTGCACGATTTCCCCATAGGAATCAACGGGAGAGCCGGCTGAAAAAAAAGTCTAACACCTGCCAAAAAGCAGTGTAAAACTCCTTAACGCAGCCCCATTGATTCCTATGGGGAAATAAATTGTATGTCAACAGCTAACACCCTAACATGAACCCTGAGTCTAAACACCCCTAATCTTACACTTATTAACCCCTAATCTGCTGCCCTCAACATTGCCGACACCTACATTATATTTATTAACCCCTAATCTGCCTTCCCCAATGTCGCCGCCACCTACCTACATTTATTAACCCCTAATCTGCTGCCCCCAATGTCGCCGCAACTATAATAAACATAGTAACCCCTAAACCGCCGCACTCCTGCCTCGAAAACATTAGTTAAATATTATCAACCCCTAATCTGCCGGCCCTAACATTGACACCACCTACCTACATTTATTAACCCCTAATCTGCCGTCCCCAACGTTGCCGCCACTATACTAAATGTATTAACCCCTAAACCTAACCCCCCCTAGCTTAAATATAATTTAAATAAATCTAAATAGAATTACTATAATTAACTAAATTTTTCCTATTTAAAACTAAATACTTACCTATAAAATAAACCCTAAGCTAGCTAAAATATAACTAATAGTTACATTGTATCTAGTTTAGGGTTTATTTTTTATTTTACAGGCAAGTTTGTATTTATTTTAACTAGATAGAATAGGTACTAAATAGTTATTAACTATTTAATAAACTACCTAGCTAAAATAAATACAAAAGTACCTGTAAAATAAAACCTAAGCTAAGATACAATTACACCTAACACTACACTATAATTAAATTAATTCCCTAAATTAAATACAATTAAATAAAATTAGCTAAAGTACAAAAAAAAAAACAACACTAAATTACAGAAAATAATAAACAAATTACAAGATTTTTAAACTAATTACACCTAATCTAATCCCCCTAACAAAATAACCCCCCCCCCAAATAAAAAAAGCCCTACCCTACACTAAATTACAAATAGCCCTTAAAAGGACCTTTTGTGGGGCATTGCCCCAAAGTAATCAGCTTTTACCTGTAAAAAAAATTACAAATCCCCCCCCAACATTAAAACCCACCACCCACACAACCAACCCTACTCTAAAACCCACCCAGTACCCCCTTAAAAAAACTTAACACTAACCCCTTGGAGATCACCTTACCGGGAGAAGTATTCATCCAACCGGGCCGAAGTCCTCAACGAATCCAGCAGAAGTGGTCCTCCAGATGGGCAGAAGTGGTCCTCAAGACTGGCAGAAGTCTTCATCCAGATGGCATCTTCTATCTTCATCCATCCGGCGTGGAGCGGGTCCATCTTCAAGACATCCGACGCCGAGCATCCTCTTCAGACGACAGCTAACACAGAATGAAGGTACCTTTAAGTGACGTCATTCTATCAGCCAATCGGAATTAAGGTAGGAAAAATCCTATTGGCTGATGCAATCAGCCAATAGGATTGAAGTTCAATCCCATTGGCTGATCCAATCAGCCAATATAATGCAAGCTCAATCCTATTGGCTGATTTGATCAGCCAATAGGATTTTTTCTACCTTAATTCCGGGGGGGCTTTTTTATTTTGTTAGTGGGATTAGATTAGGTGTAATTAGTTTAAAAATCTTGTAATTTGTTTATTATTTTCTGTAATTTAGTGGGGTTTTTTTTGTATTTTAGATAATTTTATTTAATTGTATTTACACTGTGTGCAGAATTATTAGGCAAATTAGTATTTTAACCACATCATCCTCTTTATGCATGTTGTCTTACTCCAAGCTGTATAGGCTCGAAAGCCTACTATCAATTAAGCATATTAGGTAATGTGCATCTCTGTAAAAACTTCCTTTCCTTTGGCAAAATGGGTCAAAAGAAGGACTTGACAGGCTCAGAAAAGTCAAAAATAGTGAGATATCTTGCAGAGGGATGCAGCACTCTTAAAATTGCAAAGCTTCTGAAGCGTGATCATCGAACAATCAAGCGTTTCATTCAAAATAGTCAACAGGGTCGCAAGAAGCGTGTGGAAAAACCAAGGCGCAAAATAACTGCCCATGAACTGAGAAAAGTCAAGCGTGCAGCTGCCAAGATGCCACTTGCCACCAGTTTGGCCATATTTCAGAGCTGCAACATCACTGGAGTGCCCAAAAGCACAAGGTGTGCAATACTCAGAGACATGGCCAAGGTAAGAAAGGCTGAAAGACGACCACCACTGAACAAGACACACAAGCTGAAACGTCAAGACTGGGCCAAGAAATATCTCAAGACTGATTTTTCTAAGGTTTTATGGACTGATGAAATGAGAGTGAGTCTTGATGGGCCAGATGGATGGGCCCGTGGCTGGATTGGTAAAGGGCAGAGAGCTCCAGTCCGACTCAGACGCCAGCAAGGTGGAGGTGGAGTACTGGTTTGGGCTGGTATCATCAAAGATGAGCTTGTGGGGCCTTTTCAGGTTGAGGATGGAGTCAAGCTCAACTCCCAGTCCTACTGCCAGTTTCTGGAAGACACCTTCTTCAAGCAGTGGTACAGGAAGAAGTCTGCATCCTTCAAGAAAAACATGATTTTCATGCAGGACAATGCTCCATCACACGCGTCCAAGTACTCCACAGCGTGGCTGGCAAGAAAAGGTATAAAAGAAGAAAATCTAATGACATGGCCTCCTTGTTCACCTGATCTGAACCCCATTGAGAACCTGTGGTCCATCATCAAATGTGAGATTTACAAGGAGGGAAAACAGTACACCTCTCTGAACAGTGTCTGGGAGGCTGTGGTTGCTGCTGCACGCAATGTTGATGGTGAACAGATCAAAACACTGACAGAATCCATGGATGGCAGGCTTTTGAGTGTCCTTGCAAAGAAAGGTGGTTATATTGGTCACTGATTTGTTTTTGTTTTGTTTTTGAATGTCAGAAATATATATTTGTGAATGTTGAGATGTTATATTGGTTTCACTGGTAAAAATAAATAATTGAAATGGGTATATATTTGTTTTTTGTTAAGTTGCCTAATAATTATGCACAGTAATAGTCACCTGCACACACAGATATCCCCCTAAAATAGCTATAACTAAAAACAAACTAAAAACTACTTCCAAAACTATTCAGCTTTGATATTAATGAGTTTTTTGGGTTCATTGAGAACATGGTTGTTGTTCAATAATAAAATGAATCCTCAAAAATACAACTTGCCTAATAATTCTGCACTCCCTGTAATTTAGGGAATTAATTTAATTATAGTGTAGTGTTAGGTTTTATTTTACAGGTACTTTTGTATTTATTTTAGCTAGGTAGTTATTAAATAGTTAATAACTATTTAATAACTATTGTACCTAGTTAAAATAACTTTTTAGCACTTTAGTTAAGAGTTTTATGCTACGGCGTTGTAGTGTAAAACTCTTAACTGCTGACTTTAAAATGCGGTACCAGTCTTGACAGGAGAGGGTCTACCACTCACTTTTTGGCAGACTTGTAATACCAGCGCTATGCAAGTCCCATTGAAAAAAAGAGGATGCGCAATTGACGTAAGTAGATTTGCGGTATTTCCAAGTCTGGCCAAAAAAGTGAGCAGTACACCTGTACCTGCAAGACTCGTAATACCAGCGGGCATTAAAAAGCAGCGTTGGGACCAGCCAAAGCTGCTTTTTAAGCCTAACGCACAACTCGTAATATAGCCGATTGCTTCTTTATTGGGACATAGATAATCCTGTTGTATGGGTTACACTGGGGCATGATACAGGCACTGTAGCATGTGTGAGACTAACATTTAAACTCTTTTAAAAAGAAAGAGTAAAATGTTTTTATTAGGCTTTATTTTCTGACACATATTTACTTGATAAACAATACAAGTTTAAACTGAAAGTAAGACTGAATTTTCTATTTCAGCAGCTTATTCATTTCCCCTTTGCATTAGAATAAAATGATGCAACATTTTAAACTGTCATGTTTGAAAAACGGATATTTCTGGTACTCAGTGTACCAGGAAGTAGTGCCTCTTTGTGTCTCAGCAGTAATTTGAGCTTGGCAGTTGCGGTCACATGACTGGCTTAACTTCATAACGTTTCTGAGGAAAAAGTTGTTTTTCTCCATTTCTGGGTGAGCCAGTCCTAATTGGTAGAGGTAAGGCACCTCAGTAATTGAGGTGTGGGGTTGCCTGAGGGGTATTTTAAAACTTTATTTGTGGTTTATTAAATGTTTTTTATTAACTTTTCTCACATAATTTTAGCTGTTGATCGATCCTAATTTGGGATAGAATTTAGAGTGTATTTTTGCCTTGGCTTATTTTAATTGAATATTTAAATCTTTGAAACTTATCTGTACAAGTGTATTTACTGTTTCACAAAATGTCTCATATAGAGCAAGATCCTGCTCTCATGAATTCATGCTTATTATGTTTAGATGCACAAATTGCAGCTCCTATGCAATTTTGTTCTTTATGTGTCAAGAAAACCTTGCAAAATAAAGGTAACATTTTTTTAGCCTAAAGTCTGATGAGGAAGATACATTGGGACTTTCTGAGGGTGAAATCTCAGATTCGGACAGTATATTCCTTCTTCTGAGACTAAGGTGGTATCCTTCAGATTTAAAGGGACAGTATACTGTAAAATAGTTTTCCCTTAATGTGTTTACAATTGCTTTTTTTACCAACTGCAGAGTAAAAAATGTATGAAAATTAGCTTTTTAAGCTTTATTTCTCTATATTAAAGCTCTGATTTTGTGTTTTGAAGTCACAGCCTAATAAAATAGGTTGAGCTTGTAGGTATAATCAGATCTCATTACTGTATCACATTGTGCACATATACCTGCTTCTTTATCTTATATCTGTCCTTAAAACAATCACCAATACTTTGAGAGAACAATGGAAAATCAACATTGTATTACCTTATCTCTGCTATATCCGACTGGGAGTGTAATTTCTTCTGCTGGCTGTGTTTACAAAGCTTATCTATAGCTGGTACGCGCGGCCACAAACTTTCAGAATAGGTGGGGATACCACATGCTAAATTAACAATTTCAATTGCCAATATAAGGGTAAAGGAGCTACTTGTAAACAATTTAATACACTCCAGCAGGTAAAGTGGATCATTGGGAACAAATTAAAGGGGAGAAAATTTTTGAGTAAACTGTCCCTTTAAGCTTGAACACCTTTGTGTATTGTTAAAGGAGGTTTTAGATACTTTAGATGGCTCTGATACCCCTGTCATTGTCACTCCTAAGAAATCTAGGGCTAGATTTGGAGTTTTGTCGGTAACGACCCGAAAAACTAACGCCACCATAAAAATAACTCTGGTATTGAGAGTCCACAGAATGGCTGCGTTAGGCTCCAAAAAAGGAGCGTAGAGCATTTTTAACGCAGCTTCAACTCTCGATACCAGAGTTGCTTACGCAAGCGGCCAGCCTCAAAAACGTGCTCGTGCACGATTCCCCCATAGGAAACAATGGAGCTGTTTGAGCTGAAAAAAAACCAAACACCTGCAAAAAAGCCGCGTTCAGCTCCTAACGCAGCCCCATTGTTTGCTATGCGGTAACCCTTCCTACGTCTGCACTTAACACTCTAACATGTACCCCGAGTCTAAACACCCCTAACCTTACACTTATTAACCCCTAATCTGCCGCCCCCGCTATCGCTAACCCCTGCATATTATTATTAGAGTCGTTTCTGAAGTGAGCGTTAGACATCTAACGACAAAACTCCAGCCGCAGGAAAAAAGTCAGTAGTTAAGAGCTTTCTGGGCTAACGCCGGTTTCTAAAGCTCTTAACTACTGTGCTCTAAAGTACACTAACACCCATAAACTACCTATATACCCCTAAACCGAGGTCCCCCCACATCGCCGACACTCGAATAATTTTTTTTAACCCCTAATCTGCCGACCGCCACCTACGTTATCCTTATGTACCCCTAATCTGCTCCTCCTAACACCGCCGACCCCTGTATTATATTTATTAACCCCTAATCTGCCCCCCTCAACGTCGCCTCCACCTGCCTACACTTATTAACCCCTAATCTGCCGAGCGGACCTGAGCGCTACTATAATAAAGTTATTAACCCCTAATCCGCCTCACTAACCCTATAATAAATACTATTAACCCCTAATCTGCCATCCCTAACATCGCCGACACCTAACTTCAATTATTAACCCCTAATCTGCTGACCGGAGCTCACCGCTATTCTAATAAATGGATTAACCCCTAAAGCTAAGTCTAACCCTAACACTAACACCCCCCTAAATTAAATATAATTTTAATCTAACGAAATTAATTAACTCTTATTAAATAAATTATTCCTATTTAAATCTAAATACTTACCTGTAAAATAAACCCTAATACAGCTACAATATAAATTATAATTACATTGTAGCTATTTTAGGATTAATATTTATTTTACAGGCAACTTTGTAATTATTTTAACCAGGTACAATAGCTATTAAATAGTTAAGAACTATTTAATAGTTACCTAGTTAAAATAATTACAAAATTACCTGTAAAATAAATCCTAACCTAAGTTACAATTAAACCTAACACTATACTATCATTAAATTAATTAAATAAACTACCTACAATTACCTACAATTAAACCTAACACTACACTATCAATACATTAATTAAATACAATATCTACAAATAACTACAATGAAATAAACTAACTAAAGTACAAAAAATAAAAAAGAACTAAGTTACAAAAAATAAAAAAATATCTACAAACATAAGAAAAATATTACAACAATTTTAAACTAATTACACCTATTGGCTGATCAGAACAGCCAATAGAATGCGAGCTCAATCTGATTGGCTGATTGGATCAGCCAATCGGATTGAACTTGATTCTGATTGGCTGATTCCATCAGCCAATCAGAATATTCCTACCTTAATTCCGATTGGCTGATAGAATCCTATCAGCCAATCGGAATTCGAGGGACGCCATCTTGGATGACGTCCCTTAAAGGAACCGTCATTCTTCAGTTGGACGTCGCCGGAAGAAGATGGGTCCGCGGTGGAGATCTTCAGGATGGAGCCGGTCGTCATCGGATGAAGATAGAAGATGCCGCTTGGATCAAGATGGTTGCCGGATCGCCTCTTCTTCCCGGATAGGATGAAGACTTTGGAGCCTCTTCTGGACCTCTTCAGCCACCGGATGATGGATCGCCAACCCCCGCTTGGGTTGGATGAAGATTTTGGAGCCAGGACGGATCGGTGATACCTGGTGAGGTGAAGACAAGGTAGGATGATCTTCAGGGGCTTAGTGTTAGGTTTATTTAAGGGGGGTTTGGGTTAGATTAGGGGTATGTGGGTGGTGGGTTGTAATGTTGGGGGGGTATTGTATGTTTTTTTTTACAGGCAAAAGAGCTGAACTTCTTGGGGCATGCCCCGCAAAGGGCCCTGTTCAGGGCTGGTAAGGTAAAAGAGCTTTTAACTTTAGTAATTTAGAATAGGGTAGGGCATTTTTTATTTTGGGGGGCTTTGTTGTTTTATTAGGGGGCTTAGAGTAGGTGTAATTAGTTTAAAATTGTTGTAATATTTTTCTTATGTTTGTAGATATTTTTTTATTTTTTTGTAACTTAGTTCTTTTTTATTTTTTGTACTTTAGTTAGTTTATTTCATTGTAGTTATTTGTAGATATTGTATTTAATTAATGTATTGATAGTGTAGTGTTAGGTTTAACTGTAGGTAATTGTAGGTAGTTTATTTAATTAATTTAATGATAGTATAGTGTTAGGTTTAATTGTAACTTAGGTTAGGATTTATGTTACAGGTAATTTTGTAATTATTTTAACTAGGTAACTATTAAATAGTTCTTAACTATTTAATAGCTATTGTACCTGGTTAAAATAATTACAAAGTTGCCTGTAAAATAAATATTAATCCTAAAATAGCTACAATGTAATTATAATTTATATTGTAGCTATATTAGGGTTTATTTTACAGGTAAGTATTTAGATTTAAATAGGAATAATTTATTTAATAAGAGTTAATTAATTTCGTTAGATTAAAATTATATTTAATTTAGGGGGGTGTTAGTGTTAGGGTTAGACTTAGCTTTAGGGGTTAATCAATTTATTAGAATAGCGGTGAGCTCCGGTCGGCAGATTAGGGGTTAATAATTGAAGTTAGGTGTCGGCGATGTTAGGGAGGGCAGATTAGGGGTTAATACTATTTATTATAGGGTTAGTGAGGCGGATTAGGGGTTAATATCTTTATTATAGTAGCGCTCAGGTCCGCTCGGCAGATTAGGGGTTAATAAGTGTAGGCAGGTGGAGGCGACGTTGAGGGGGGCAGATTAGGGGTTAATAAATATAATACAGGGGTCGGCGGTGTTAGGAGGAGCAGATTAGGGGTACATAAGGATAACGTAGGTGGCGGTCGGCAGATTAGGGGTTAAAAAAAATTATTCGAGTGTCGGCGATGTGGGGGGACCTCGGTTTAGGGGTACATAGGTAGTTTATGGGTGTTAGTGTACTTTAGAGCACAGTAGTTAAGAGCTTTAGAAACCGGCGTTAGCCCAGAAAGCTCTTAACTACTGACTTTTTTCCTGCGGCTGGAGTTTTGTCGTTAGATGTCTAACGCTCACTTCAGAAACGACTCTAAATACCGGAGTTAGAAAGATCCCATTGAAAAGATAGGATACGCAATTGACGTAAGGGGATCTGCGGTATGGAAAAGTCGCGGCTGAAAAGTGAGCGTTAGACCCTATTTTGAGTGACTCCAAATACCGGCGGTAGCCTAAAACCAGCGTTAGGAGCCTCTAACGCTGGTTTTCACGGCTAACGCCAAACTCCAAATCTAGGTCCTAGTAAACTTAATAGTTTTTTTTTTATTAACCTTCCACTTCTGAGGTTTTTCCTGTGCCGGACCATGCTAGGGAGATTATCTCACAGGAATGGGAGAAACCAGGGATGTCTTTTTCCCTGTCTCCCATTTTTAAGAAAATGTTTCCTGTTGAGGACTCCATTAAAGACCCTTGGTAAACTGTACCCAAAGTTGAAGGGGCCATTTCCACTCTGGCTTAGAGAAACACTATTCCTATTGAGGATAGCTGCTCTTTTAAGGATCCAATGGACAAGAAGCTGGAGGCTTTTTTGAAAAAGATTTATGTTCATCAAGGTCTCCAATGGTAACCTATGGTGTGTATTGCCACCGTGACAAGTGCAGCATCTTATTGGTTTGACGCCTTGTCTGATTCTCTTCAAGTAGAGACTTTCTTGGATGAAATTCAAGATAGTATTAAAGCTCTTGAGTTGGCCAATTCCTTTATTGCAGATGCCATGAAGGGTTTGCCCCCGATCCGGGATTGAATCAGGTGGGGGCAGACTTTCTCAGTTCATTTAAGCCTGGATACCAGATATCCCATATCCCTGGACTGTGGACATTGTATCCCAGGGTTACAAATTGGAATTCAAGACTTTTCCTCCCAGAGGCAGATTCCATCTCTCAAGATTATCTGCAGACCAGATAAAGAGAGAGGCGGTCTTGAAATGTATACAACATCTTTTATCCCTGGGATTGATAGTTCCAGTTCCAGTGCAGGAACAGGATCTTGGGTTCTACTCCAACCTATTTGTGGTTTCCAAAAAAGAGGGAACTTTCCATCCCATTCTAGACTTGAAGTGTCTAAACAAGTATCTCAAAGTTACATCCTTCAAGATGGAGACTATATGCTCCATTCATCCTTTAGTACAAGAGGGTCAGTTCATGACAACCATAGACCTAAAGAATGCGTATCTTCATGTTCCTATTCACAGGGACCATCACAGATTACTGAGATTTCCTTTTCTGGACAAACATTTCCAGTATGTGGTTCTTTCATTTGGTCTAACCACAGCTCTCAGAATGTTTTTAAAGGTTCTGGGGGCTCTTTTGGCAGTGATCCGTTATTGTTGAATTGCTGTGGCACCCTACCTGGATGACATATTGGTTCAGGCACCATCTTTTCAACAAGCAAGAGATATTGTTGTCTTTTCTTTGTTCCCACAAATGGAATGTGAATCTGGAAAAAAGCTCCCTTTTTCCTGCTACAAGAGTAGTGTTCTTAGGGACCATAATAGATTCTCTATTGATGAAGATTTTTCTGACAGGGGTAAGGAAAAACAAAATCATTTCCTCTTGCCTCTCTTCAGGCTACTGCTTATCCTTCAGTCTGATGGTGACTTCAATGGACATCATTCCTTTTGCTCGATTCCATTTGAGAGCTCTCCAGTTGTGCATGCTCAAACAATGGAATGGCAACCATGTGGATCGATCTCAGAGAATAGAGTTGGATCAGTCATCAAGGGACTCTCTCCCATGGTGAATTTCTCAGGAACATCTGTCTCAGGGCACATGCTTTCGGAGTCCTTACTGGGTGATCGTGACCACGGACGCCAGCCTGCAGGGCTGGGGAGCAATCTGGAATTCATTAAAAGCTCAGGGCCTTTGGACTCGGAAGAATTCTTCTCTTTCCATCGACATCTTGGAGTTGAGGGTGATTTACAATGCTCTATTGGCTTGGTCTCAGTTGTCCTCAGCCCAGTTTATCAGGTTCCGGTCAAACAACATAACCTCTGTGGCTTACATCATTCACCATGGAGTAACTTGGATTTCCTTAGCCATGAAGGAGGTTACTTGGATTCTTCAGTAGGCAGAGACCCACAATTGCTGTCTATCTGCCATCCACATTCCAGGAGTAGACAACTGGGAAGCGGATTTTCTGAGCAGACAAACTTTTCATCCCGGGGAATGGGAACTCCATCTGGAGGTGTTTTCCAGCTTAGTCCTCAAATAGGGGGTGCCGCAGTTAGATCTGATGGCATCCAATCAGAAAGCCAAGCTTCCAAGATACGGTTCAAGGTCAAGAGAACTGCAGGCCGTTCTGATAGATGTTCTGGCGGTTCCTTGGGTTTTCAGGTTGGCATACCTGTTTCCTCAGTTTGCTCTCCTTCCATGAGTCATTGCTTGTATCAAACAGGAAAGTGTGTCAGTGATTCTAATAGCCCCTGTGTGTCCTCGCAGGATCTGGTTTGCAGACCTAGTGGAGATGTCATTATTATTATCACGTATTTGTAGAGCTCCAACAGGTTCCGCAGTGCTATGAACATAGGTGGCATATAAAAAAAGATTACAGGGATCAAATGGGGAGAGAGGGTCCTGCCGAGAGTTGCACTGTTGTAGTCGGCTCTTATGAAGGTGAACTACAAACAGCTGGGCTCATAGGCTTACATTCTATGGGGATTTAGGGGGTAGCAGTGGAGATAGGAAGGTTAGTGTAGGTATTCAGGGAACACTTGAAGCTTTTAAAACTAGGGGAGATTTTTGTGGAGCGAAGCAGAGAGTTCCATAAGATGGGAGCCAGTCTGGAGAAATCTTGTAGACGGAAATGTGAAGAGATAACAAGAGAGGAGGAGAGTAGGAGATCATGAGTGGAGCGAAGGGGACGGGAGGCAGAGTTTCTGGAGACAAAGTCTGAGATGTAGGGGGGCAATGCAATTGAGGGCTTTGTGTGTCAGAGTGAGAATTTTGTGTTTAATCCTTGTGTAAGGAAATATCTAATTTTAGCGATATTTTTAAGGTGGAAGTGGCAGGCTTTAGCGAAGAACTCAAGTGAGACCCCAAGACATCGGGCATGTGAGGTTGGGGTAATGATGGAGTTATTAACAGTTATAGAGACATGGGGGTGGAGATTTTAGAAGAAGGGGGGGAAATAAAGAGCTCAGTTTTGGAGAGATTTAGCTTGAGGTAGTGAGAGGACATCCAAGATGAGATATGAGAAAGACAGTAACACAGAAGGAGATAGTTCTGGTGCAGAGAGGTAGATTTGAGTATTGTCGGCATACAAATGATAATGAAACCTGTGGGACTTTATTAAGGAACCTAGTGAGGACGTTTAGATTGAGAAGAGAAGGGGACCGAGGACAGAGCCTTGCAGTACCCCAACAGAAAGAGGTAATGGGGCAGAGGACACCCCAGAGAAGGCTACACTAAAGGTATGGTTAGACAGATAGGAAGAGAACCAAGAGAGAGCTGTGTCACAGATGCTGAAGGATTGGAGGTTATGGAGCAAAAGAGGGTGTGGAGAAAAAGGCTGCAGACAGATCAAGGAGGATAAGTAGAGAGAAGTGGCCTTTTGATTTTGCTGTAAGTAGGTCGTTGGTAACCTTAACAATTGCTGTCTCTGTTGAGTGAAGGGGGCGAAAACCAGATTGCAGTGGGCCAAGGAGAGAGTTTAATGTAAGGAAATGGGATAGACATGCATATACTAGCTTTTCAAGAAGCTTTGAGGCAAGAAGTAGTAGGGAAATAGGGTGGTAGTTGGATGGGGAGGTTGGATCGATAGAAGGTTTTTTTGAGGATAGGTGTGACTAATGCATATTTAATAGATGTGGGAACTATACCAGTGCTGAGGGAGATGTTGAAGATGTGTGTGAGTATAGGGGTAAGGGTAGAAGAGAGGGAGGGGAGTAGTTGTGAGGGGATGGGGTCAAGGGGACAGGTAGTGAGGTGAGAGGATAGTATAAGGGCAGAAACTTCATCCTCTGTAACAGGGGCAAAAGAGCTAAATGTATGGCTATGTGGGTTTTGGATTATTGTGTTATTTCATTTCTGATGGAGTCGATTTTTTTGTTGAAGTAGCTGGCAAAATCTTGGGCTGAGAGAAAAGTTGTGGTGGGAGGTGGGGGTGGGTGGAGAAGAGTATTGAATGTGGAGAATAGACTTTTGGGTTTGAAGAAAGAGTAGATATAAAAGTAGAGAAATAATGTTGCTAATATAGATTGAGGGCAGAATAGTAAGAGTTCAAGATGAACTTATAGTGAAGAAAGTCAGCAGAACTCCGAGATTTCCTCCAGTGTCGCTCAGCAGAACGTGAACATCTGTGTAGGTACCGTGTTAGAGGAGTATGCCAGGGCTGCGGATAAGAGTATGTTTTCCGAGTTATGGTATGTGGGGCCAGGTTATCAAGGACCGATGTAAGGGTGGAGTTATAGTGGCAGATGGATTCATCAGAATAGGAAAAGGAGGGATTGGAAGAGAGAAGAGGTTTGAGAGAGCTAGCGAGCTGTTGCTGATCTAATGACTTGATTCTTCTGTGAAGTTTAGTGTGAGGGGTAGGGGGAGGGAGGTGATGGCACAAGTGAGGAGGTGGTGGTCAGAAAGAGGAAAAGGTGAGTTTGTGAAGTTTGAGTTAGTGCACCAATAACTAAAAAAATCAGATCAAGGGAGTGACCATATTTGTGAGTGGGAGAGTCAGTCCATTGTGACAGGCCGAAAGAGGAAGTGAGTTGCAGAAGTTGTTTTGCAGAGGAGGCAGTGGGATTATCAACAGAGAGGTTGAAGTCACTGAGAACGAGGGCAGGGGTATCTGGGGAAAGGAAGTAAGGTAGCCAGGCGGCAAAGTTATCTAGAAATAGAGTTGCAGAGCCAGGAGGTGGTATATGACTGCAACGCATATAGAAAGGGGAGAGAATAAGCAACTCATGTGTGGTTCGAATGAAGAAAATGTGAGGGAAGAGAAGGGCTATATTTGTTGAAAGGTGCAACGAGAGGAATGTAAAATACCAACACCACCTCCTTGTCTATTGTCCGATCTAGGAGTGTGGCTGAAGTGGAGACCCCCATGTGACAGTGCAGCAGAGGAAGCAGTGTCTGAAGGATAGAGCCAGGTTTCTGTGAGAGCCAGAAGATTGAGAGAGTGGGAGATAAAGAGGTCATGGATAGAAGTGAGTTTGCTGCAAACAGAGCGAGAGTTCCATAGTGCACAAGGGAAGGGGGTGGTGGCTTTAGATGCAAGAGGAATACGATAAGGTTACCAGAGTTTTGTTTTTGAAGTCTATTGAAGGGCACACATGGGTGTGCAGGGCAAGGAAGTTGTGGGGGACCAGGATTAGGGGAGATGTTGCCAGCAGCTAGTATGAGCAAGAGGGAGAGTGACATGAGATGGAGATGCGGATTTGCAGTAGTGAGACTGTTTTTGTGATGAGTTGCAAGAGGGAGAGAGAGTCTTTAGGAATGTGTGAAGTTAAAGGGACAGTCTACACCAGAATTGTTATTGTTTTAAAAGATAGATAATCCCTTTATTACCCATTCCCCAGTTTTGCATAACCAACACAGTTATATTAATATACTTTTAACCTCTGTGATATCTTGTATCTAAGCCTCTGCAAACTGCCCCTTTATTTCAGATCTTTTGACAGACTTGCAGTTTAGCCAATCAGTGCCTGCTCCCAGATAACTTCACGTGCACGAGCACAGTGTTATCTATATGAAATACATAAACTAACACCCTCTAGTGGTGAAAAACTGTTAAAATGAATTCTGAAAAGAGGTGGCCTTCAAGGTCTAAGAAATTAGCATATGAACCTCCTCCTAGGTTAAGCTTTCAACTAAGAATACCAAGAGAACAAAGCAAAATTGGTGATAAAAGTAAATTGGAAAATTGTTTAAAATTACATGCTCTATCGGAATCATGAAAGTTTATTTTGGCCTAGGCTGTCCCTTTAATGAATACCAAAGTAAGGTAAAGTTAAGAGAGATGGGCTAATGAGCAGTGCAGGTGGTGAAGGGTAAGGAGTAATTGAGTAAAGTAGTTTGTTAAACAGACAAAAGGTGGCAAAAAGAGATATTAAAATATTTTGCATTTTTTACAAAATAGTCAGACGGTGTATAAAACTCAGTATTAAAACAGAACTTGCCTTATCCCTTGTCCAACCCTTGTTGAATTCTTGTATAATTTGTTGTGCCTTACTTATAAAAGTTCACTTAAGAGATGTGAACAGATGATCTAACACTATTGCTATCTAAACTACATTGCTAATCCCTGCATTGCTTTCCCCATAGCAATGTTACATTTATAGGCCAGAGCATTCAGCTGAATGCAATAAATTAGGTAATGACATGATCAAAGACAGTCAAAAGGTCAATTGGGAAAATTTGATTCAGGATGAGATAAGTTAAAAATAACAGACAATAGAATCTGGGGGAGGCTGTGGTTAAACCATTAGTGAAATTATAAATTTAGGAATTAAAACAAGTATTTGCAAGGTTTGAACATCACATAGATAAAGGCAAGGTATCAGCAGGGAAAATACATAATTAATTATGCAGAAAAAATGC
This sequence comes from Bombina bombina, assembly GCF_027579735.1. NCBI lineage: Eukaryota > Metazoa > Chordata > Amphibia > Anura > Bombinatoridae > Bombina > Bombina bombina. The sequence continues at coordinate 696,988,105 of NC_069500.1, forward strand.
AAAAAGAGAGGCTTTCAATACAGTTGACACAAAAACAGGGGGAATTGCAGGATTTGAATGCAGGAACCAAAGTCACTTACCAAAAGGGAGGCTTGCAATACAGATGACACAAACACAGGGGAAATGGCAGGATTTGAATGCAGGGACCCAAGTCACATACAAAAAGAAAGGCTTGCAATAGAGATGACACAAAAACAGGGGAAATTGCAGGATTTGAATGCAGGAACCCAAGTCACATACCAAAAGAGAGGCTTGCAATACAGATGACGCAAACACAGGGGAAATGGCAGGATTTGAATGCAGGGACCCAAGTCACATACCAAAAGAGAGGCTTGCAATACAGATGACGCAAACAGAGGGGAAATGGCAGGATTTGAATGCAGGGACCCAAGTCACATACCAAAAGAAAGGCTTGCAATACAGATGACACAAAAACAGGGGAAATGGCAAGATTTGAATGCAGGGACATTGAGACCATGATTCAGACTCGCAAGCCTGTTACTAGAAAGATTTATCATAAGATATGGCGTAAATATCTTTATTGGTGTGAATCCAAGAGCTACTCTTGGAGTAGAATTAGATTTCCTAGAATGTTATCTTTTCTTCAGGAAGGCCTTGAGAGGGGATTGTCAGTCAGTACCCAGAAGGGTCAGATTTCTGCTTTATCAGTTTTAATACATAAACGTTTGGCGGATGTGCTAGATGTGCAATCTTTTTGTCAGGCCTTGGTCAAAATCAGGCCTGTCTTTAAGTCTGTTGTTACTCCTTGGAGCCTTAACCTTGTTCTTAAAGTTTTACAGCTGGCTCAGTTTGAGCCGTTGCATTCTATAGACATTAAGTTGTTATCTTGGAAGGTTTTGTTTCTTGTTGCTATCTCTTCTGCTCGAAGAGTCTCAGCTCTGCAGTGTGATTCCCCTTATCTTATTTTTCATGCCGATAAGGCAGTTCTTCGTACTAATTTAGGTTTCCTTCCTAAGGTTGTTTCTAATAGAAATATCAATCAGGAAATTGTTGTTCCCTCTCTGTGTCCTAATTCTTCTTCTTCCAAAGAACGTTTGTTACACAATGTGGATGTTGTACGTGCTCTTAAATTGTACTTACTGGCGACTACTGATTTTCGCCAGTCCTCTGCCCTCTTTGTCTGTTTCTCTGGGAAACATAAAGGTCAGAAAGCTACTGCTACTACTCTTTCTTTTTGGTTACAAAGTATAATTCATTTAGCTTATGAGATTGCTGGACAGCAGCCTCCTGAAAGAATAATGGCTCATTCCACAAGAGCTGTTTCCTCTTCTTGGGCTTTCAAAAATGAAGCTTATGTGGAACAAATTTGCAAGGCTGCAACTTGGTCTTCTCTACATACTTTTTCCAAATTTTCCAAATTTTATATTTTTGCCTTGACTGAGGCTTCTCTTGGGAGAAAGGTTCTTCAAGTGGTGGTGCCTTCTGTTTAGGACTGCCTGTCTTGTCCCTCCCTATTTATCTGTGTCCTCTAGCTGTATTGGTTCCCAACAGTAATTACTCAAGCCGTGGACTCACCATATCTTAGAAAAGAAAAACAAAACTTATGCTTACCTGATAAATTTATTTATTTATGGATATTGTGAGTCCACAGCCCCACCATTTTAAGACAGTTGTTATTTTGACTATAAGTTCAGGCACCTCTACACCTTGTGTTACTCCTTTTTCTCCATTTCTCTTCAGTTGAATGACTGGGGGTTGTGGATAAGGGAGTGATACTTAGCAGTTTAACTGTGGTGCTCTTTGCCACCTCATGCTGGCCAGGAGTGATATTCCCAACAGTAATTACTTAAGCCGTGGACTCACCATATCCGCAAATAAATAAATTTATCAGGTAAGCATACCTTTTGGTTTTTTTTTAAAATAATTTTTATTAGATAGTTTTATTGTGAGGGTAACTTTATAATGTATTGTTGACGTGTTTTGGGACACCTTTTTGTTTAAGTGACACAGTTATCCAGAACTCTGAGGTCATGCTAACCTGACAAGCATTAATTTAAACTGCGCTAAAGTGACTACATTTGCTTTCAACTTGTAATATGAGCGAAAAACCTGATGCGCACAAACAGCCGCTATCAACCCCTTTCCGCTTGCGTGTAACTGTTAGCACTCCACTCGTAATCTAGCTCTTTATTGTAGTGACAATGGCTAATCTACATAACCAGGTGATGTATTTTGTATGGTTCAGAAATGATTTTTTTTTCATTGAACTTTGTCAGTGAAATGAGGTTGTGTCCTAAAATTTACATCCCAAGCACTGTACCATGCTATCAATTATATCTCCATATATTTCAGATGAGAATCACATTAGAAACTAACGTAAGCAAAATAAATGTAATTTGTATTCTTTTACCATGTACCAGTATTTCCATGTATACATTTTTAAATGATGAATACAACTTTCATGCCTGTATTTTCTTTAAATTAAAATAAAATGGTTGCCTTGGCGTATTAAAGGGACAGAAAACACCAGAATTTTTGTTGTTTTAAAAGATAGATAATCCCTTAATTGCCCATTCCCCAGTTTTGCATAACCAACACAATTATAATAATACACTTTTTACCTCTGTAGTTACCTTGTATCTAAGCATCTGCAAACTGCCCTCTTATTTCAGTTATTTTGACAGACTTGCATTTAAGCCAATCAGTGCTGACTCCTCAGTAAATTCACATGCATGAGCTCAATGTTATTTATATGAAACACATGAACTAACGCCCTCTAGTGGTAGTGGTCAAAATGCATTCAGCTTAGAGGTGGCCTTCAAGGTCTAAGAAATTAGCATAAGAACCACCTAGCTTTGGCTTTCAACTAAGAATACCAAGAGAACAAAGCAAAATTGGTGATAAAAGTAAATTGGAAAGTTGTTTAAAATTGCATGCTCTATTTGAATCATAAAAACACAAAGAGGGCGCCTCATAGCATGAATACTGCTTTGCAGGTGGAGGTAAGAAGTATAAAATTGTTGTGGCACTGTACTGTGACCAGTGCTAATACGCCAGCTAGCACTTAACAGTGGCTAGTACACTTGAATGGCATGGAAACGAGGCTCCCATGGAAACGAGGCTCCCACTGGAACCACAAGACTGGTTGCTTTGCTTTTCTTATTGTCCGATGAAACAACCAGTCTTGTGGTTGAGAAACGCGTTACAAATAAAGCGTATTACTTTTTACTGAAAATAGATTGGAAGTTGCTTCAGTTTTTTACTAGTTACTACCGATACAGACGGGTAACTGACATCTCTAACAGCCGTGTGGTAGCTGAATCAAGAGGCGGCCATTACGAGGATAACCGGTTCCAGTGTACTAGCCACTGTTAAGTGCTAGCTGGCGTATTAGCACTGGTCACAGTACAGTGCCTCATATTCTGGTAAGCACAATTTTATACATCTTACCTCCACCTGCAAAGCAGTATTCGCGCCCTCTTTGTGTTTTTATTTTCAAATAGTTTGCCCGACACTCCGGGATCAAGAGGAGCAGCCCTGACTCAGATCACAGCTATAAACCTTGCCTAGGATTAAGAAATTTTGGAGAAATGTAACATATTATATCCATTTGGAAAATCCTTTTGAAAAATTTATACTTTGAGCATATCAGAGCTTTTGATATTCTGTCTAGCGCGCCTTTTTGTTTCCCCTTCTGGGACTTCATCTTTCTATTTGAAACATGAAAGGTTTTTTTGGGACTTGACTGTCCCTTTAAGCCATAGTTATATATTCATTTACTACTAAAAAAATATATATTAGTATAAGCTGGCTTGCATATAAAATGCTTTATTTTTTAAGCTTTCTTTTTGGCATTTTAGCCACATGCTCCTACCTCAAATAAAGATTCAGTAAATGCACTTTGTAAGAGCCTAGTCTCCTCAACATTAAATCCTTTTATTGTCCTCACCTGCATGCGCCAATCCACAACTTTTTTTCTCTTTTTCAAGCCCAAGCACTTTTAAAATGGAAATATAATGACCTTATAATACTTTTTGACTTTAAAGCTAAAGTGAATTTTAATGTATTTGCCTCCCTTAAATATGCAGCTGGTAAAACGTAAGTAAAATTTCTTTGAGTGGCAGTGTTTATATGAAGTGTCCTAAATACTATACTAATATCATGTCTTTGCCAAGGTCCCCTGTTATATCTTTTATACACTAATATATTGGCTAGACATCCAATCTATTCATACAATGGACCATTACTCACAGAAGCAAACAAAAATATATATTGTTAAACTTAAAATGAAAAATGATTTAAAAATAAAAGTACAAAACTTCTACACATACCAATAGTTTATACATAGATTAACAGTATGAGGACAAAACTGAGCCATTTGCAGAGATAAAGAACATTCTGTTACAAGCCTGAATAATCCAATGGAGAGCTGCATAGTGGCCCACAGTTTGGAACCCTTACATACATAAAAATTCATAACTCTAAAATTTTCTAAGATTTGGGGCTAGATTATAAATGGAGCACAAAATTGCGCTTACGTGAGCGTGATATTTGCACTCCACTCATTAATACCAGCACAGGTAAATTTGTGGTGGTATTACAAGTAAGGCACAATGCAAACGCAACCTCACATTCTCATTCTCTGGAAGCCTTATGCTCATGAAACTGTGCTTCCATAGGCGCCAATGGGAGCCTCGTTTCCATGCCATCAGACACACGGCAAGCCTCCAAGTGCAGCGCAGGGCGCAAATTGTGCAGTGTTGGGCAGCAAAATAAAAATATATATGTATATGAATTTATACTTATATATTTATGTGTTTATATGTGTATATAGACATATAAACACATAAATATATATGTATATAAGCATATACAGTACAAATAAATTTAGAGTAAAAACACAGTCCCCGATTCAGCTCTATGTAAAGGGACTTTAGTGCCGTTTTTTTTTCTAACACCCCACATCCCCTCACTTCAACCCTTTATAACTGCTTTGTGCATTATTTTTTTATTTAAAGATGCTCATCTTTATATGTTATGCTAATGTACTGTTCACTTTATTTTGGGGGCAATTGGGGGAACTTTTTTTCATCAACTAGAGAACTGACTTCTGGGGCGCGATCCGATATACGCCGTAGTTTGCGGCGCAAGCGAGGGAACCCGCGTCGCCCGCAGTTTCAGCTCTCATCTCGAGCTATCCAATATACGGCGCCGTCAGATGCTAACGTGCCGTAAGTCGGGTAAACCAGCGATGTCCAGAAATCTGCGCAAGTACAAATTTCTGGCGTCGCCAGTGACTTACGGCACGTTAGAAACTGCCGGCGCCTACAAAACCTGACTAAAGTCTAAATCACCCGCACTGTCTAACACGCCTCCCTAACATAGCCCGACAAGTCTTACACGCCTCCCTAACATAGCCCGACACGTCTAACCCTCTATCCGCTATCCCCCCTCACTATCCTAACAATAAAATATGTATTAACCCCTAAACTGCCGCTCCCGGAGCCCACCGCTATCTAATAAAGTTATTAACCCCTAAACCGTCGCCAGCTATATTAAATCTATAACCCCCTAAAGTGAGCCCCTAACACCGCCGCCATCTACCTTACCTACCCCCTAAAGTGAGCCCCTACCCCGCCGCCATCTATTTTAAAATTAACCCCTAATCTAATCCCCCTACACCGCCGCCATCTATATTAAATTATTTAACCCCTAAAATACTAAACTATCCGTACCACTAAACCTAAGTCTAACCCTACAAATAGCCCTGAAAAGGGCTTTTTGCGTGGCATTGCCCCAAAGTAACAGCTCTTTTGCCAGCCCTTAAAAGGGTTTTTTGCGGGGCATGCCCCAATGAATTCAGCTCTTTTGCCAGCCCTTAAAAGGGCTTTTGGCGGGGCTTTGTCACAAAGTAAACTGCTCTTTTGCCTACAATCTACATCCCCCTACACCGCGGCCACCTATAAAAAATGTATTAACCCCTAATCTAATCCCCCTACACCGCCGCCACCTATATTAAACACATTAACCCCTAATCTCCCTACACCGCGGCCACCTATAATAAATGTATTAACCCCTAATCTAATCCCCCTACACCGCCGGCAGCTATATTAACTATATTAACCCTAATTATATTAGGGTTAATATAGTTAATATAGTTATTATATTATATATATTAACTATATTAACCCTAATTATATTAGGGTTAATATAGTTAATATCGTTATTATATTATATATATATATATATATATATATATATATATATATATATATATATATATATAAAGTATAATAACCCTATCTAACTCTAACTTCCTAACTAAACTCTTATTAAAATAAATCGAATATTAATATTATTAATTAAAATATTCCTATCTAAATCTAAATACTTACCTATAAAATAAACCCTAAGATAGCTACAATATAATTAATAATTACATTGTAGCTATGTTAGGGTTTATATTTATTTTACAGGTAAATTGTTAATTATTTTAACTAGGTATAATAGCTATTCAATAGTTATTAACTATTTAATAGCTACCTAGTTAAAATAATTACCCAATTACCTGTAAAATAAATCCTAACCTAAGTTACAAATACACCTACACTATCAATAAATTAAATAAACTAAAAATATCTATCTAAAAATACAATTAAATAAACTAAACTAAATTACGAAAAAAAACAAACCTTAAATGACAAAAAATAAAAAAAAATTACAAGATTTTTAAGCTAATTACACCTATTCTAAGCCCCCTAATAAAATAATAAAGCCCCCAAAATAAAAAAAAGTCCCTACCCTATTCTAAATTAAAAAAAGTTCAAAGCTCTTTTACCTTACCAGCCCTTAAAAGGGCCTTTTGTGGGGGCATGCCCCAAAGAAAACTGCTCTTTTGCCTAAAAAAAAACCCACAATACCACCCCCCAACATTACAACCCACCACCCACATACCCCTAATCTAACCCAAACCCCCCTTAAATAAACCTAACACTACCCCCCTGAAGATCTCCCTACCTTGTTTTCACCACACCGGGCCGAACTCCTCATCCGATCCGGGCGATGTCTTTTTCCAAGCGGCAGCAAAGTCTTCTTCCATCTGGCAGCATCTTCCATCAAACGGCATCTTCAATCTTCATACGTCGCTCCTCTGACGCGGAGCATCCATCCCGGCCGACAACTGAACGATGAATGAGGTACCGTTAAATGACATCATCCAAGATGGCGTCCGTCGAATTCCGATTGGCTGATAGGATTCTATCAGCCAATCGGAATTAAGGTAGAAAAATCTGATTGGCTGATTGAATCAGCCAATCAGATTCAAGTTCAATCTGATTGGCTGATTGGTTCAGCCAATCGGATTGAACTTGAATCTGATTGGCTGATTCAATCAGCCAATCAGATTTTTCTACCTTTATTCCGATTGGCTGATAGAATCCTATCAGCCAATCGGAATTCGACGGACGCCATCTTGGATGACGTCATTTAACGGTACCTCATTCGTCGTTCAGTCGTCGGCCGGGATGGATGCTCCGCGTCGGAGGAGCGACGTATGAAGATTGAATATGCTGTTTGATGGAAGATGCTGCCGGATGGAAGAAGACTTTGCTGCCGCTTGGATAAAGACATCGCCCGGATCGGATGAGGAGTTCGGCCCGGTGTGGTGAAGACAAGGTAGGGAGATCTTCAGGGGGGTAGTGTTAGGTTTATTTAAGGGGGGTTTGGGTTAGATTAGGGGTATGTGGGTGGTGGGTTGTAATGTTGGGTGGTGGTATTGTGTTTTTTTTTTTTCAGGCAAAAGAGCAGTTTTCTTTGGGGCATGCCCCCACAAAAGGCCCTTTTAAGGGCTGGTAAGGTAAAAGAGCTTTGAACTTTTTTTAATTTAGAATAGGGTAGGGAATTTTTTTTTTATTTTGGGGGGCTTTATTATTTTATTAGGGGGCTTAGAATAGGTGTAATTAGCTTAAAAATCATGTAATCTTTTTTTTATTTTTTGTCATTTAGTGTTTGTTTGTTTTTGTAGTTTAGTTTATTTAATTGTATTTTTAGATAGATATTTGTAGTTTATTTAATTTATTGATAGTGTAGGTGTATTTGTAACTTAGGTTAGGATTTATTTTACAGGTAATTGGGTAATTATTTTAACTAGGTAGCTATTAAATAGTTAATAACTATTTAATAGCTATTATACCTAGTTAAAATAATTAACAATTTACCTGTAAAATAAATATAAACCCTAACATAGCTACAATGTAATTATTAATTATATTGTAGCTATCTTAGGGTTTATTTTATAGGTAAGTATTTAGATTTAAATTTGAATATTTTAGTTTATAATATAAATTAGATTTATTTAATAAGAATTTAGTTAGGGGTGTTAGGGTTAGATAGAGTTAATATAGTTAATATAAATACTATAGTAACTATATTAACTATATTAACCCTAATATAATTATGGTTAATATAGTTAATATATATATAATGTAATAACTATGGCCTAGATTTAGAGTTTGGCGGTAGCCGTCAAAACCAGCGTTAGAGGCTCCTAACGCTGGTTTTAGGCAACCGCCGGTATTTGGAGTCAGTCAGGAAAGGGTCTAACGCTCACTTTGCAGCCGCAACTTTTCCATACCGCAGATCCCCTTACATCAAATGCGTATCCTATCTTTTCAATGGGATCTTTCTAACTCCGGTATTTAGAGTCGTGGCTGAAGTGAGCGTTAGAAATCTAACGACAAAACTCCAGCCGCAGAAAAAAGTCAGTAGTTAAGAGCTTTCTGGGCTAACGCCGGTTTATAAAGCTCTTAACTACTGTGCTTTAAAGTACACTAACACCCATAAACTACCTATGTACCCCTAAACCGAGGTCCCCCCACATCGCCACCACTCGATTAATTTTTTTTAACCCCTAATCTGCCGACCGCCACCTACGTTATACTTATGTACCCCTAATCTGCTGCCCCTAACACCGCCGACCCCTAGATTATATTTATTAACCCCTAACCTGCCCCCCACAACGTCGCCGCCAGCTACCTACAATAATTAACCCCTAATCTGCTGACCGCACCTCACCGCTACTATAATAAAGTTATTAACCCCTAATACACCTCACTCCCGCCTCAATAACCCTATAATAAATAGTATTAACCCCTAATCTGCCCTCCCTAACATCACCGACACCTAACTTCAATAATTAACCCCTAATCTGCCGACCGAATCTCGCCGCTACTGTAATAAATGTATTAACCCCTAAAGCTAAGTCTAACCCTAACACTTACACCCCCCTAAGTTAAATATAATTTAAATCTAACGAAATAAATTAACTCTTATTAAATAAATTATTCCTATTTAAAGCTAAATACTTACCTGTAAAATAAACCCTAATATAGCTACAGTATAAATTATAATTATATTATAGCTATTTTAGGATTAATATTTATTTTACAGGCAACTTTGTAATTATTTTAACCAGGTACAATAGCTATTAAAAAGTTAATAACTATTTAATAGTTACCTAGTTAAAATAATTAGAAAATTACCTGTAAAATAAATCCTAACCTAAGTTACAATCAAACCTAACACTACACTATCAATAAATTAATTAAATACAATACCTACAATTATCTACAATTAAACCTAACACTACACTATCAATAAATTAATTAAATACAATTCCTACAAATAAATACAATGAAATAAACTAACTAAAGTACAAAAAATAAAAAAGAACTAAGTTACAAAAAATAAAAAAATATTTACAAACATTAGAAAAATATTACAACAATTTTAAACTAATTACACCTACTCTAAGCCCCCTAATAAAATAACAAAGACCCCCAAAATAAAAAAATGTCCTACCCTATTCTAAATTAAAAAAGTTCAAAGCTCTTTTACCTTACCAGCCCTGAACAGGGCCCTTTGCGGGGCATGCCCCAAAGAATTCAGCTCTTTTGCCTGTAAAAAAAACACATACAATACCCCCCCCCAACATTACAACCCACCACCCACATACCCCTAATCTAACCCAAACCCCTCTTAAATAAACCTAACACTAAGCCCCTGAAGATCTTCCTACCTTATCTTCACCATACCAGGTTCACCGATCGGTCCTCGGAAGTCTTGATCCAAGCCTCGGAAGTGTTGATCCAAGCCCAAGCGGGGGGCTGAAGAGTGACGTCCATCCTCGGGCTGAAGTCTGGATCAAAGCGGCGACTAAAGAAATCCATCATCGGGCTGAAGTCGGAAGTCCATCATCGGGATGAAGTCTTCTATCAAGCAGCATCTTCAATCTTCTTTCTTCCGGAGCCATCATCTTCCAGCCGACGCGGAACATACTCTTCTCCCAACGCCTACTCGCCGAATGACGGTAACTTTAAATGACGTCATCCAAGATGGCGTCCGTTGAATTCCGATTGGCTGATAGGATTCTATCAGCCAATCGGAATTAAGGTAGGAAAATTCTGATTGGCTGATGGAATCAGCCAATCAGATTGAAGTTCAATCCGATTGGCTGATCCGATCAGCCAATCAGATTGAGCTTGCATTCTATTGGCTGTTCCGATCAGCCAATAGAATGCAAGCTCAATCTGATTGGCTGATTCCAACAGCCAATCAGAATTTTCCTACCTTAATTCCGATTGGCTGATAGAATCCTATCAGCCAATCGGAATTCGACGGACGCCATCTTGGATGACGTCATTTAAAGGAACCGTCATTCAGCAAGTAGGCGTCGGGAGAAGAGGATGTTCCGCATCGGCTGGAAGATGATGGCTCCGGAAGAAAGAAGATTGAAGATGCTGCTTGATAGAAGACTTCATCCCGATGATGGACTTCCGACTTCAGCCCGATGATGGAGTTCTTCAGTCGCCGCTTGGATCCAGACTTCAGCCCGAGGATGGACGTCACTCTTCAGCCCCCCGCTTGGGCTTGGATCAACACTTCCGAGGCTTGGATCAAGACTTCCGAGGACCGATCGGTGAACCTGGTATGGTGAAGATAAGGTAGGAAGATCTTCAGGGGCTTAGTGTTAGGTTTATTTAAGGGGGGTTTGGGTTAGATTAGGGGTATGTGGGTGGTGGGTTGTAATGTTGGGGGGGGTATTGTATGTGTTTTTTTACAGGCAAAAGAGCTGAATTCTTTGGGGCATGCCCCGCAAAGGGCCCTGTTCAGGGCTGGTAAGGTAAAAGAGCTTTGAACTTTTTTAATTTAGAATAGGGTAGGGCATTTTTTTATTTTGGGGGGCTTTGTTATTTTATTAGGGGGCTTAGAGTAGGTGTAATTAGTTTAAAATTGTTGTAATATTTTTCTGATGTTTGTAAATATTTTTTTATTTTTTGTACTTTAGTTAGTTTATTTCATTGTATTTATTTGTAGATATTGTATTTAATTAATTTATTGATAGTGTAGTGTTAGGTTTAATTGTAGGTAATTGTAGATATTTTATTTAATTAATTTATTGATAGTGTAGTGTTAGGTTTAATTGTAACTTAGGTTAGGATTTATTTTACAGGTAATTTTGTAATTATTTTAACTATTTTAGCTATTAAATAGTTCTTAACTATTTAATAGCTATTGTACCTGGTTAAAATAAATACAAAGTTGCCTGTAAAATAAATATAAATCCTAAAATAGCTATAATATAATTATAATTTATATTGTAGCTATATTAGGATTTATTTTACAGGTAAGTATTTAGCTTTAAATAGGAATAATTTATTTAATAAGAGTTAATTAATTTCGTTAGATTTAAATTATATTTAACTTAGGGGGGGTGTTAGTGTTAGGGTTAGACTTAGCTTTAGGGGTTAATACATTTATTAGAATAGCGGTGAGCTCCAGTCGGCAGATTAGGGGTTAATGTTTGAAGTAAGGTGTCGGCGATGTTAGGGAGGGCAGATTAGGGGTTAATACTATTTATTATAGGGTTAGTGAGGCGGATTAGGGGTTAATAACTTTATTATAATAGCGGTGCGGTCCGCTCGGCAGATTAGGGGTTAATAATTGTAGGTAGGTGGAAGCGACGTTGTGGGGGGCAGATTAGGGTTTAATAAATATAATATAGGGGTCGGCGGTGTTAGGGGCAGCAGATTAGGGGTACATAGGGATAATGTAAGTAGCGGCGGTTTACGGAGCGGCAGATTAGGGGTTAATAATAATATGCAGGGCTCAGCGATAGCGGGGGCGGCAGAATAGGGGTTAATAGGTGTAAGGTTAGGGGTGTTTAGACTCGGGGTACATGTTAGAGTGTTAGGTGCAGACGTAGGAAGTGTTTCCCCATGGCAAACAATGGGGCTGCGTTAGGAGCTGAACGCGGCTTTTTTGCAGGTGTTAGGCTTTTTTTCAGCTCAAACAGCCCCATTGTTTTCTATGGGGGAATCGTGCACGAGCACGTTTTTGAAGCTGGCCGCGTCCGTAAGCACCGCTGGTATCGAGAGTTGAAGTTGCGTTAAATATGCTCTACGCTCCTTTTTTGGAGCCTAACGCAGCCATTCTGTGAACTCTCAATACCAGCGGTATTTAAAAGGTGCGGCCAGAAAAATGCACGCGTAGCTAACGCACCCCTTTGGCCGCAGAACTCTGAATCTAGGTGTATATTAACTATAATATACTTAGGGTTAATATAGATAATATAGCTGGCGGCGGGGTAGGTAGATTAAATTAGGGGTTAATAATTTTAATATAGATGGCGGCGGTGTAAGGGGCTTACATTAGGGGTTAATACCATTAATATAGGTGGCGGCGGTGTAGGGAGGGCAGGTTATAGGGCAAAAGAGCTGTTAACTTTGGGGCAAAGCCCCGCAAAAGGCCCTTTTAAGGGCTGGTAATAGAGCTTATTACTTTATGGATATTAGATTAGGGGTTAATAATATTAATATAGCTGGCGGCGGTGTAAGGGGTCAGATTAGGGGATAGATCAGGTAGATGGTGGCGGTTTTAGGGGCTCACATTAGGGGATAGATCAGTTAGATGGTGGCGGTTTTAGGGCCTCACATTGGGGGATAGATCAGTTAGATGGTGGCGGTTTTAGGGGCTCACAGTAGGGGATAGATCAGTTAGATGGTGGCGGTTTTAGGGGCTCACGGTAGGGGGTTAGTTTATGTAGATGGTGGCGGTTTAGGGGTTAAATACTTTATTAGGGATTGCGGCAGGGGATCGCGGTTGACAGCTAGATAGACATTGCGCATGCGTTAGGTGTTAGGTTTATTTAGCAGCTAGTTTAGGGAGTTGCGGGGCTCCAATAGTCAGCGTAAGGCTTCTTACGGCTGCTTTTTGTGGCGAGGTGAAAATGGAGTAAGATTTCTCCATTTTCGCCACGTAAGTCCTTACGCTGTATATTGGATACACAACTGCGCTGGTTTGGTATACCTGCCTATGGCCCAAAAAACTATGGGCGACGGCAGAAATATACGCGCGTAACTTCTAAGTT